>NW_027554260.1:0-77776 GCF_045843805.1 Urocitellus parryii
GAAATCCCAGCAAACATTTTTCACCCAACCTTGATGATAGCTGCAGGTAATTTTCAGTACACCAATCCCACGTGGCTCACCAAATTTCGTTCTTCTAGGTGAAACCGTTCCTTTGCAGTAACCGTTTTCATGTTTAGGTTTCACTCTGTTTTCTTCCTATATGGATACATTTAGTTGGAACTCTAAATCAAACACGGTTTGTGCTAGCTGTTTGAACTTGGCACAATAATGTAGTTCCAAGTTCTATCGCTATGGTTGTGTCCTATTGAAGTAGCCCCAAGCAGAGACTGACGAGAATCACTTTCATTGAAAGGGGTTGCCAAGCTTCAAAAAAACTGCGAGTTTCCTGAAATCTCAGCAAACATTTTTTCACCCAATCTTGATGATACTTCCATTTAATGATCAGTACACCAATCCCACTTGGCTCACCAAATTTCGTTCTTCTAGGTCAAACCGTTCCTTTGCAGTAACCGTTTTCATGTTTAGGTTTCACTCTGTTTTCTCCTATATGGATACATGTAGTTGGAACTCTAAATCAAACACGGTTTGTGCTAGCTGTTTGAAACTTGGCACAATAATGTAGTTCCAAGTTCTATCGCTATGGTTTGTGTCCTATTGAAGTAGCCCCAAGCAGAGACTGACGAGAATCACTTTCATTGAAAGGCATTGCCAAGATTCCAAAAAACTACGAGTTTCCTGAAATCTCAGCAAACATTTTTTCACCCAATCTTGATGATACTCCGATTTAATGATCAGTACACCAATCCCACTTGGCTCACCAAATTTCGTTCTTCTAGGTTAAACCGTTCCTTTGCAGTAAACCGTTTTCATGTTTAGGTTTCACTCTGTTTTCTCCAATATGGATACATGTAGTTGGAACTCTAAATCAAACACGGTTTGTGCTAGCTCTTTGGAAACTTGGCACAATAATGTAGTTCCAAGTTCTATCGCTATGGTTTGTGTCCTATTGAAGTAGCCCCAAGCAGAGACTGACGAGAATCACTTTCATTGTAAGGGGTTGCCAAGCTTCCAAAAAACTACGAGTTTCCTGAAATCTCAGCAAACATTTTTCACCCAATCTTAATGATACTTCCAATTTAATGAAAAGTACACCAATCCCACTTGGCTCAACAAATTTTGTTCTTCTAGGTCAAACAGTTCCTTTGCAGTAACCGTTTTCATGTTTAGGTTTCACTCTGTTTTCTCCTATATGGATACATGTAGTAGGAACTCTAAATCAAAAAAGGTTTGTGCTAGCTCTTTGAACATTGGCACAATAATGTAGTTCCAAGTTCTATCGCTATGGTTTGTGTCCTATTGAAGTAGCCCCAAGCAGAGACTGACGAGAATCACTTTCATTGAAAGGGGTTGCCAAGCTTCCAAAAAACTACGAGTTTCCTGAAATCTCAGCAAACATTTTTTCACCCAATATTGATGATACTTCCATTTAATGATCAGTACACCAATCCCACTTGGCTCACCAAATTTCGTTCTTCTAGGTCAAACCGTTCCTTTGCAGTAACCCTTTTCATGTTTAGGTTTCACTCTGTTTTCTCCTATATGGATACATGTAGTTGGAAGTCTAAATCAAACACGGTTTGTGCTAGCTCCTTGAAACTTGGCACAATAATGTAGTTCCAAGTTCTATCGCTATGGTTTGTGTCCTATTGAAGTAGCCGCAAGCAGAGACTGACGAGAATCACTTTCATTGAAAGTGGTTGCCAAGCTTCCAAAAAACTACGAGTTTCCTGAAATCTCAGCAAACATTTTTTCACCCAATCTTGATGATACTTCCATTTAATGATCAGTACACCAATCCCACTTGGCTCACCAAATTTCGTTCTTCTAGGTTAAACCGTTCCTTTGCAGTAACCGTTTTCATGTTTAGGTTTCACTCTGTTTTCTCCAATATGGATACATGTAGTTGGAAGTCTAAATCAAACACGGTGTGTGCTAGCTCTTTGAACATTGGCACAATAATGTAGTTCCAAGTTCTATCGCTATGGTTTGTGTCCTATTGAAGTAGCCCCAAGCAGAGACTGCCGAGAATCACTTTCATTGAAATGGGTTGCCAAGCTTCAAAAAAACTGCGAGTTTCCTGAAATTTCAGCAAACATTTTTTCACCCAATCTTGATGATACTTCCATTTAATGATCAGTACACCAATCCCACTTGGCTCACCAAATTTCGTTCTTCTAGGTTAAACCGTTCCTTTGCAGTAACCGTTTTCATGTTTAGGTTTCAGTCTGTTTTCTCCTATATGGATACATGTGGTTGGAACTCTAAATCAAACACGGTTTGTGCTAGCTGTTTGAAACTTGGCACAATAATGTAGTTCCAAGTTCTATCGCCATGGTTTGTGTCCTATTGAAGTAGCCCCAAGCAGAGACTGACGAGAATCACTTTCATTGTAAGGGGTTGCCAAGCTTCCAAAAAACTTCGAGTTTCCTGAAATCTCAGCAAACATTTTTTCACCCAATCTTAATTATACTTCCATTTAATGAAAAGTACACCAATCCCACTTGGCTCACCAAATTTTGTTCTTCTAGGTCAAACAGTTCCTTTGCAGTAACCGTTTTCATGTTTAGGTTTCACTCTGTTTTCTCCTATATGGATACATGTAGTAGGAACTCTAAATCAAAAAAGGTTTGTGCTAGCTCTTTGAACAATTGGCACAATAATGTAGTTCCAAGTTCTATCGCTATGGTTTGTGTCCTATTGAAGTAGCCCCAAGCAGAGACTGACGAGAATCACTTTCATTGAAAGGGGTTGCCAAGCTTCCAAAAAACTACGAGTTTCCTGAAATCTCAGCAAACATTTTTTCACCAAATCTTGGTGATACTTGCAGGTAATGATCAGTACACCAATCCCACTTGGCTCACCAAATTTCGTTCTTCTAGGTCAAACCGTTCCTTTGCAGTAACCGTTTTCATGTTTAGGTTTCACTGTGTTTTCTCCAATATGGATACATGTAGTTGGAAGTCTAAATCAAACACGGTTTGTGCTAGCTCCTTGAAACTTGGCACAATAATGTAGTTCCAAGTTCTATCGCTATGGTTTGTGTCCTATTGAAGTAGCCGCAAGCAGAGACTGACGAGAATCACTTTCATTGAAAGTGGTTTCCAAGCTTCCAAAAAACTACGAGTTTCCTGAAATCTCAGCAAACATTTTTTCACCCAATCTTGATGATACTTCCATTTAATGATCAGTACACCAATCCCACTTGGCTCACCAAATTTCGTTCTTCTAGGTTAAACCGTTCCTTTGCAGTAACCGTTTTCATGTTTAGGTTTCACTCTGTTTTCTCCAATATGGATACATGTAGTTGGAAGTCTAAATCAAACACGGTGTGTGCTAGCTCTTTGAAACTTGGCACAATAATGTAGTTCCAAGTTCTATCGCTATGATTTGTGTCCTATTGAAGTAGCCCCAAGCAGAGACTGATGAGAATCACTTTCATTGTAAGGGGTTGCCAAGCTTCCAAAAAACTACGAGTTTCCTGAAATCTCAGCAAACATTTTTTCACCCAATCTTGATGATACTTCCATTTAATGAAAAGTACACCAATCCCACTTGGCTCACCAAATTTTGTTCCTCTAGGTCAAACCGTTCCTTTGCAGTAACCGTTTTCATGTTTAGGTTTCACTCTGTTTTCTCCTATATGGATACATGTAGTAGGAACTCTAAATCAAACACGGTTTGTGCTAGCTTTTGAACATTGGCACAATAATGTAGTTCCAAGTTCTATCGCTATGGTTTGTGTCCATTGAAGTAGCCCCAAGCAGAGACTGACGAGAATCACTTTCATTGAAAGGGGTTGCCAAGCTTCCAAAAAACTACGAGTTTCCTGAAATCTCAGCAAACATTTTTTCACCCAATCTTGATGATACTGGCAGGTAATGATCAGTACACCAATCCCACTTGGCTCACCAAATTTCGTTCTTCTAGGTTAAACCGTTCGTTTTCAGTAACCGTTTTCATGTTTAGGTTTCACTCTGTCTTCTCCAATATGGATACATGTAGTTGGAAGTCTAAATCAAACACGGTTTGTGCTAGCTCTTTGAAACTTGGCACAATAATGTAGTTCCAAGTTCTATCGCTATGGTTTGTGTCCTATTGAAGTAGCCCCAAGCAGAGACTGACGAGTATCACTTTCAATGAAAGTGGTTGCCAAGCTTCCAAGAAACTACGAATTTCCTGAAATCTCAGCAAACATTTTTTCAACCAATCTTGATGATACTTCCATTTAATGATCAGTACACCAATCCCACTTGGCTCACCAAATTTCGTTCTTCTAGGTCAAACCGTTCCTTTGCAGTAACCGTTTTCATGTTTAGGTTTCACTCTGTTTTCTCCAATATGGATACATGTAGTTGGAACACTAAATCAAACACGGTTTGTGCTAGCTCTTTGAAACTTGGCACAATAATGTAGTTCCAAGTTCTATCGCTATGGCTTGTGTCCTATTGAAGTAGCCCCAAGCAGAGACTGACGAGAATCACTTTCATTGAAAGGGGTTGCCAAGCTTCCAAAAAACTACGAGTTTCCTGAAATCCCAGCAAACATTTTTTCACCCAACCTTGATGATAGTTGCAGCTAATTTTCAGTACACCAATCCCACGTGGCTCACCAAATTTCGTTCTTCTAGGTCAAACCGTTCCTTTGCAGTAACCGTTTTCATGTTTAGGTTTCACTCTGTTTTCTCCTATATGGATACATTTAGTTGGAACTCTAAATCAAACACGGTTTGTGCTAGCTGTTTGAAACTTGGCACAATAATGTAGTTCCAAGTTCTATCGCTATGGTTTTTGTCCTATTGAAGTAGCCCCAAGCAGAGACTGACGAGAATCACTTTCATTGAAAGGGGTTGCCAAGCTTCAAAAAAACTGCGGTTTCCTGAAATCTCAGCAAACATTTTTTCACCCAATCTTGATGATACTTCCATTTAATGATCAGTACACCAATCCCACTTGGCTCACCAAATTTCGTTCTTCTAGGTTAAACCGTTCCTTTGCAGTAACCGTTTTCATGTTTAGGTTTCACTCTGTTTTCTCCTATATGGATACATGTAGTTGGAACTCTAAATCAAACACGGTTTGTGCTAGCTGTTTGAAACTTGGCACAATAATGTAGTTCCAAGTTCTATCGCTATGGTTTGTGTCCTATTGAAGTAGCCCCAAGCAGAGACTGACGAGAATCACTTTCATTGAAAGGCGTTGCCAAGCTTCCAAAAAACTACGAGTTTCCTGAAATCTCAGCAAACATTTTTTCACCCAATCTTGATGATACTTCCATTTAATGATCAGTACACCAATCCCACTTGGCTCACCAAATTTCGTTCTTCTAGGTTAAACCGTTCCTTTGCAGTAACCGTTTTCATGTTTAGGTTTCACTCTGTTTTCTCCAATATGGATACATGTAGTTGGAAGTCTAAATCAAACACGGTTTGTGCTAGCTCTTTGAAACTTGGCACAATAATGTAGTTCCAAGTTCTATCGCTATGGTTTGTGTCCTATTGAAGTAGCCCCAAGCAGAGACTGACGAGAATCACTTTCATTGAAAGGGGTTGCCAAGCTTCAAAAAAACTGCGAGTTTCCTGAAATCTCAGCAAACATTTTTTCACCCAATCTTGATGATACTTCCATTTAATGAAAAGTACACCAATCCCACTTGGCTCACCAAATTTTGTTCTTCTAGGTCAAACCGTTCCTTTGCAGGAACCGTTTTCATGTTTAGGTTTCACTCTGTTTTCTCCTATATGGATACATGTAGTAGGAACTCTAAATCAAAAAAGGTTTGTGCTAGCGCTTTTAAACTTTTCACAACAATATAGTTCCAAGTTCTATCGCTATGGTTTGTGTCCTATTGAAGTAGCCCCAAGCAGAGACTGACGAGAATCACTTTCATTGAAAGGGGTTGCCAAGCTTCCAAAAAACTACGAATTTCCTGAAATCTCAGCAAACCTTTTTTCACCCAATCTTGATGATACTTCCATTTAATGATCAGTACACCAATCAAACTTGGCTCACCAAATTTCGTTCTTCTAGGTCAAACCGTTCCTTTGCAGTAACCCTTTTCATGTTTAGGTTTCAGTCTGTTTTCTCCTATATGGATACATGTAGTTGGAACTCTAAATCAAACACGGTTTGTGCTAGCTCTTTGAAACTTGGCACAATAATGTAGTTCCAAGTTCTATCGCTATGGCTTGTGTCCTATTGAAGTAGCCCCAAGCAGAGACTGACGTGAATCACTTTCATTGAAAGGGGTTGCCAAGCTTCCAAAAAACTACGAGTTTCCTGAAATCCCAGCAAACATTTTTTCACCCAAACTTGATGATAGTTGCAGGTAATTTTCAGTACACCAATCCCACGTGGCTCACCAAATTTCGTTCTTCTAGGTCAAACCGTTCCTTTGCAGTAACCGTTTTCATGTTTAGGTTTCACTCTGTTTTCTCCTATATGGATACATGTAGTTGGAACTCTAAATCAAACACGGTTTGTGCTAGCTGTTTGAAACTTGGCATAATAATGTAGTTCCAAGTTCTATCGCTATGGTTTGTGTCCTATTGAAGTAGCCCCAAGCAGAGACTGACGAGAATCACTTTCATTGAAAGGGGTTGCCAAGCTTCAAAAAAACTGCGAGTTTCCTGAAATCTCAGCAAACATTTTTTCACCCAATCTTGATGATACTTCCATTTAATGATCAGTACACCAATCCCACTTGGCTCACCAAATTTCGTTCTTCTAGGTTAAACCGTTCCTTTGCAGTAACCGTTTTCATGTTTAGGTTTCACTCTGTTTTCTCCTATATGGATACATGTAGTTGGAACTCTAAATCAAACACGGTTTGTGCTAGCTGTTTGAAACTTGGCACAATAATGTAGTTCCAAGTTCTATCGCTATGGCTTGTGTCCTATTGAAGTAGCCCCAAGCAGAGACTGACGAGAATCACTTTCATTGAAAGGGGTTGCCAAGCTTCCAAAAAACTACGAGTTCCCTGAAATCCCAGCAAACATTTTTTCACCCAACCTTGATGATAGTTGCAGGTAATTTTCAGTACACCAATCCCACGTGGCTCACCAAATTTCGTTCTTCTAGGTCAAACCGTTCCTTTGCAGTAACCGTTTTCATGTTTAGGTTTCACTCTGTTTTCTCCTATATGGATACATTTAGTTGGAACTCTAAATCAAACACGGTTTGTGCTAGCTGTTTGAAACTTGGCACAATAATGTAGTTCCAAGTTCTATCGCTATGGTTTGTGTCCTATTGAAGTAGCCCCAAGCAGAGACTGACGAGAATCACTTTCATAGAAAGGGGTTGCCAAGCTTCAAAAAAACTGCGAGTTTCCTGAAATCTCAGCAAACATTTTTTCACCCAATCTTGATGATACTTCCATTTAATGATCAGTACACCAATCCCACTTGGCTCACCAAATTTCGTTCTTCTAGGTTAAACCGTTCCTTTGCAGTAACCGTTTTCCTGTTTAGGTTTCACTCTGTTTTCTCCTATATGGATACATGTAGTTGGAACTCTAAATCAAACACGGTTTGTGCTAGCTGTTTGAAACTTGGCACAATAATGTAGTTCCAAGTTCTATCGCTATGGTTTGTGTCCTATTGAAGTAGCCCCAAGCAGAGACTGACGAGAATCACTTTCATTGAAAGGCATTGCCAAGATTCCAAAAAACTACGAGTTTCCTGAAATCTCAGCAAACATTTTTTCACCCAATCTTGATGATACTCCCATTTAATGATCAGTACACCAATCCCACTTGGCTCACCAAATTTCGTTCTTCTAGGTTAAACCGTTCCTTTGCAGTAACCGTTTTCATGTTTAGGTTTCACTCTGTTTTCTCCAATATGGATACATGTAGTTGGAACTCTAAATCAAACACGGTTTGTGCTAGCTCTTTGAAACTTGGCACAATAATGTAGTTCCAAGTTCTATCGCTATGGTTTGTGTCCTATTGAAGTAGCCCCAAGCAGAGACTGACGAGAATCACTTTCATTGTAAGGGGTTGCCAAGTTTCCAAAAAACTACGAGTTTCCTGAAATCTCAGCAAACATTTTTTCACCCAATCTTGATGATACTTCCATTTAATGATCAGTACACCAATCCCACTTGGCTCACCAAATTTCGTTCTTCTAGGTCAAACCGTTCCTTTGCAGTAACCGTTTTCATGTTTAGGTTTCACTCTGTTTTCTCCAATATGGATACATGTAGTTGGAACACTAAATCAAACACGGTTTGTGCTAGCTCTTTGAAACTTGGCACAATAATGTAGTTCCAAGTTCTATCGCTATGGCTTGTGTCCTATTGAAGTAGCCCCAAGCAGAGACTGACGAGAATCACTTTCATTGAAAGGGGTTGCCAAGCTTCCAAAAAACTACGAGTTTCCTGAAATCCCAGCAAACATTTTTTCACCCAACCTTGATGATAGCTGCAGGTAATTTTCAGTACACCAATCCCACGTGGCTCACCAAATTTCGTTCTTCTAGGTGAAACCGTTCCTTTGCAGTAACCGTTTTCATGTTTAGGTTTCACTCTGTTTTCTCCTATATGGATACATTTAGTTGGAACTCTAAATCAAACACGGTTTGTGCTAGCTGTTTGAAACTTGGCACAATAATGTAGTTCCAAGTTCTATCGCTATGGTTTGTGTCCTATTGAAGTAGCCCCAAGCAGAGACTGACGAGAATCACTTTCATTGAAAGGGGTTGCCAAGCTTCAAAAAAACTGCGAGTTTCCTGAAATCTCAGCAAACATTTTTTCACCCAATCTTGATGATACTTCCATTTAATGATCAGTACACCAATCCCACTTGGCTCACCAAATTTCGTTCTTCTAGGTCAAACCGTTCCTTTGCAGTAACCGTTTTCATGTTTAGGTTTCACTCTGTTTTCTCCTATATGGATACATGTAGTTGGAACTCTAAATCAAACACGGTTTGTGCTAGCTGTTTGAAACTTGGCACAATAATGTAGTTCCAAGTTCTATCGCTATGGTTTGTGTCCTATTGAAGTAGCCCCAAGCAGAGACTGACGAGAATCACTTTCATTGAAAGGCATTGCCAAGATTCCAAAAAACTACGAGTTTCCTGAAATCTCAGCAAACATTTTTTCACCCAATCTTGATGATACTCCGATTTAATGATCAGTACACCAATCCCACTTGGCTCACCAAATTTCGTTCTTCTAGGTTAAACCGTTCCTTTGCAGTAACCGTTTTCATGTTTAGGTTTCACTCTGTTTTCTCCAATATGGATACATGTAGTTGGAACTCTAAATCAAACACGGTTTGTGCTAGCTCTTTGAAACTTGGCACAATAATGTAGTTCCAAGTTCTATCGCTATGGTTTGTGTCCTATTGAAGTAGCCCCAAGCAGAGACTGACGAGAATCACTTTCATTGTAAGGGGTTGCCAAGCTTCCAAAAAACTACGAGTTTCCTGAAATCTCAGCAAACATTTTTTCACCCAATCTTAATGATACTTCCATTTAATGAAAAGTACACCAATCCCACTTGGCTCAACAAATTTTGTTCTTCTAGGTCAAACAGTTCCTTTGCAGTAACCGTTTTCATGTTTAGGTTTCACTCTGTTTTCTCCTATATGGATACATGTAGTAGGAACTCTAAATCAAAAAAGGTTTGTGCTAGCTCTTTGAACATTGGCACAATAATGTAGTTCCAAGTTCTATCGCTATGGTTTGTGTCCTATTGAAGTAGCCCCAAGCAGAGACTGACGAGAATCACTTTCATTGAAAGGGGTTGCCAAGCTTCCAAAAAACTACGAGTTTCCTGAAATCTCAGCAAACATTTTTTCACCCAATATTGATGATACTTCCATTTAATGATCAGTACACCAATCCCACTTGGCTCACCAAATTTCGTTCTTCTAGGTCAAACCGTTCCTTTGCAGTAACCCTTTTCATGTTTAGGTTTCACTCTGTTTTCTCCTATATGGATACATGTAGTTGGAAGTCTAAATCAAACACGGTTTGTGCTAGCTCCTTGAAACTTGGCACAATAATGTAGTTCCAAGTTCTATCGCTATGGTTTGTGTCCTATTGAAGTAGCCGCAAGCAGAGACTGACGAGAATCACTTTCATTGAAAGTGGTTGCCAAGCTTCCAAAAAACTACGAGTTTCCTGAAATCTCAGCAAACATTTTTTCACCCAATCTTGATGATACTTCCATTTAATGATCAGTACACCAATCCCACTTGGCTCACCAAATTTCGTTCTTCTAGGTTAAACCGTTCCTTTGCAGTAACCGTTTTCATGTTTAGGTTTCACTCTGTTTTCTCCAATATGGATACATGTAGTTGGAAGTCTAAATCAAACACGGTGTGTGCTAGCTCTTTGAACATTGGCACAATAATGTAGTTCCAAGTTCTATCGCTATGGTTTGTGTCCTATTGAAGTAGCCCCAAGCAGAGACTGCCGAGAATCACTTTCATTGAAATGGGTTGCCAAGCTTCAAAAAAACTGCGAGTTTCCTGAAATTTCAGCAAACATTTTTTCACCCAATCTTGATGATACTTCCATTTAATGATCAGTACACCAATCCCACTTGGCTCACCAAATTTCGTTCTTCTAGGTTAAACCGTTCCTTTGCAGTAACCGTTTTCATGTTTAGGTTTCAGTCTGTTTTCTCCTATATGGATACATGTGGTTGGAACTCTAAATCAAACACGGTTTGTGCTAGCTGTTTGAAACTTGGCACAATAATGTAGTTCCAAGTTCTATCGCCATGGTTTGTGTCCTATTGAAGTAGCCCCAAGCAGAGACTGACGAGAATCACTTTCATTGTAAGGGGTTGCCAAGCTTCCAAAAAACTTCGAGTTTCCTGAAATCTCAGCAAACATTTTTTCACCCAATCTTAATTATACTTCCATTTAATGAAAAGTACACCAATCCCACTTGGCTCACCAAATTTTGTTCTTCTAGGTCAAACAGTTCCTTTGCAGTAACCGTTTTCATGTTTAGGTTTCACTCTGTTTTCTCCTATATGGATACATGTAGTAGGAACTCTAAATCAAAAAAGGTTTGTGCTAGCTCTTTGAACATTGGCACAATAATGTAGTTCCAAGTTCTATCGCTATGGTTTGTGTCCTATTGAAGTAGCCCCAAGCAGAGACTGACGAGAATCACTTTCATTGAAAGGGGTTGCCAAGCTTCCAAAAAACTACGAGTTTCCTGAAATCTCAGCAAACATTTTTTCACCAAATCTTGGTGATACTTGCAGGTAATGATCAGTACACCAATCCCACTTGGCTCACCAAATTTCGTTCTTCTAGGTCAAACCGTTCCTTTGCAGTAACCGTTTTCATGTTTAGGTTTCACTGTGTTTTCTCCAATATGGATACATGTAGTTGGAAGTCTAAATCAAACACGGTTTGTGCTAGCTCCTTGAAACTTGGCACAATAATGTAGTTCCAAGTTCTATCGCTATGGTTTGTGTCCTATTGAAGTAGCCGCAAGCAGAGACTGACGAGAATCACTTTCATTGAAAGTGGTTTCCAAGCTTCCAAAAAACTACGAGTTTCCTGAAATCTCAGCAAACATTTTTTCACCCAATCTTGATGATACTTCCATTTAATGATCAGTACACCAATCCCACTTGGCTCACCAAATTTCGTTCTTCTAGGTTAAACCGTTCCTTTGCAGTAACCGTTTTCATGTTTAGGTTTCACTCTGTTTTCTCCAATATGGATACATGTAGTTGGAAGTCTAAATCAAACACGGTGTGTGCTAGCTCTTTGAAACTTGGCACAATAATGTAGTTCCAAGTTCTATCGCTATGATTTGTGTCCTATTGAAGTAGCCCCAAGCAGAGACTGATGAGAATCACTTTCATTGTAAGGGGTTGCCAAGCTTCCAAAAAACTACGAGTTTCCTGAAATCTCAGCAAACATTTTTTCACCCAATCTTGATGATACTTCCATTTAATGAAAAGTACACCAATCCCACTTGGCTCACCAAATTTTGTTCCTCTAGGTCAAACCGTTCCTTTGCAGTAACCGTTTTCATGTTTAGGTTTCACTCTGTTTTCTCCTATATGGATACATGTAGTAGGAACTCTAAATCAAACACGGTTTGTGCTAGCTTTTGAACATTGGCACAATAATGTAGTTCCAAGTTCTATCGCTATGGTTTGTGTCCATTGAAGTAGCCCCAAGCAGAGACTGACGAGAATCACTTTCATTGAAAGGGGTTGCCAAGCTTCCAAAAAACTACGAGTTTCCTGAAATCTCAGCAAACATTTTTTCACCCAATCTTGATGATACTGGCAGGTAATGATCAGTACACCAATCCCACTTGGCTCACCAAATTTCGTTCTTCTAGGTCAAACCGTTCCTTTGCAGTAACCGTTTTCATGTTTAGATTTCACTCTGTTTTCTCCTATATGGATACATGTAGTTGGAACTCTAAATCAAACACGGTTTGTGCTAGCTGTTTGAAACTTGGCACAATAATGTAGTTCCAAGTTCTATCGCTATGGTTTGTGTCCTATTGAAGTAGCCCCAAGCAGAGACTGACGAGAATCACTTTCATTGAAAGGGGTTGCCAAGCTTCCAAAAAACTACGAGTTTCCTGAAATCTCAGCAAACATTTTTTCACCCAATCTTGATGATACTTCCATTTAATGATCAGTACACCAATCCCACTTGGCTCACCAAATTTCGTTCTTCTAGGTCAAACCGTTCCTTTGCAGTAACCGTTTTCATGTTTAGGTTTCACTCTGTTTTCTCCTATATGGATACATGTAGTTGGAACTCTAAATCAAACACGGTTTGTGCTAGCTCTTTGAAACTTGGCACAATAATGTAGTTCCAAGTTCTATCGCTATGGTTTGTGTCCTATTGAAGTAGCCCCAAGCAGAGACTGACGAGAATCACTTTCATTGAAAGGGGTTGCCAAGCTTCCAAAAAACTACGAGTTTCCTGAAATCTCAGCAAACATTTTTTTACCCAATCTTGATGATACTTCCATTTAATGATCAGTACACCAATCCCACTTGGCTCACCAAATTTCGTTCTTCTAGGTCAAACCGTTCCTTTGCAGTAACCGTTTTCATGTTTAGGTTTCACTCTGTTTTCTCCTATATGGATACATGTAGTTGGAACTCTAAATCAAACAAGGTTTGTGCTAGCTCTTTGAAACTTGGCACAATAATGTAGTTCCAAGTTCTATCGCTATGGTTTGTGTCCTATTGAAGTAGCCCCAAGCAGAGACTGACGAGAATCACTTTCATTGAAAGGGGTTGCCAAGCTTCCAAAAAACTACGAGTTTCCTGAAATCTCAGCAAACATTTTTTCACCCAATCTTGATGATACTTCCATTTAATGATCAGTACACCAATCCCACTTGGCTCACCAAATTTCGTTCTTCTAGGTCAAACCGTTCCTTTGCAGTAACCGTTTTCATGTTTAGGTTTCACTCTGTTTTCTCCTATATGGATACATGTAGTAGGAACTCTAAATCAAACACGGTTTGTGCTAGCTCTTTGAACATTGGCACAATAATGTAGTTCCAAGTTCTATCGCTATGGTTTGTGTCCTATTGAAGTAGCCCCAAGCAGAGACTGACGAGAATCACTTTCATTGAAAGGGGTTGCCAAGCTTCCAAAAAACTACGAGTTTCCTGAAATCTCAGCAAACATTTTTTCACCCAATCTTGATGATACTTGCAGGTAATGATCAGTACACCAATCCCACTTGGCTCACCAAATTTCGTTCTTCTAGGTCAAACCGTTCCTTTGCAGTAACCGTTTTCATGTTTAGGTTTCACTCTGTTTTCTCCAATATGGATACATGTAGTTGGAAGTCTAAATCAAACACGGTTTGTGCTAGCTCTTTGAAACTTGGCACAATAATGTAGTTCCAAGTTCTATCGCTATGGTTTGTGTCCTATTGAAGTAGCCCCAAGCAGAGACTGACGAGAATCACTTTCATTGAAAGGGGTTGCCAAGCTTCCAAAAAACTGCGAGTTTCCTGAAATCTCAGCAAACATTTTTTCACCCAATCTTGATGATACTTCCATTTAATGAAAAGTACACCAATCCCACTTGGCTCACCAAATTTCGTTCTTCTAGGTTAAACCGTTCCTTTGCAGTAACCGTTTTCATGTTTAGGTTTCACTCTGTTTTCTCCTATATGGATACATGTAGTTGGAACTCTAAATCAAACACGGTTTGTGCTAGCTCTTTGAAACTTGGCACAATAATGTAGTTCCAAGTTCTATCGCTATGGTTTGTGTCCTATTGAAGTAGCCCCAAGCAGAGACTGACGAGAATCACTTTCATTGAAAGGGGTTGCCAAGCTTCCAAAAAACTACGAGTTTCCTGAAATCTCAGCAAACATTTTTTCACCCAATCTTGATGATACTTCCATTTAATGATCAGTACACCAATTCCACTTGGCTCACCAAATTTCGTTCTTCTAGGTCAAACCGTTCCTTTGCAGTAACCGTTTTCATGTTTAGGTTTCACTCTGTTTTCTCCTATATGGATACATGTAGTTGGAACTCTAAATCAAACACGGTTTGTGCTAGCTCTTTGAAACTTGGCACAATAATGTAGTTCCAAGTTCTATCGCTATGGCTTGTGTCCTATTGAAGTAGCCCCAAGCAGAGACTGACGAGAATCACTTTCATTGAAAGGGGTTGCCAAGCTTCCAAAAAACTACGAGTTTCCTGAAATCTCAGCAAACATTTTTTCACCCAATCTTGATGATACTTGCAGGTAATGAAAATACACCAATCCCACTTGGCTCACCAAATTTCGTTCTTCTAGGTCAAACCGTTCCTTTGCAGTAACCGTTTTCATGTTTAGGTTTCACTCTGTTTTCTCCTATATGGATACATGTAGTTGGAACTCTAAATCAAACACGGTTTGTGCTAGCTGTTTGAAACTTGGCACAATAATGTAGTTCCAAGTTCTATCGCTATGGTTTGTGTCCTATTGAAGTAGCCCCAAGCAGAGACTGACGAGAATCACTTTCATTGAAAGGGGTTGCCAAGCTTCCAAAAAACTACGAGTTTCCTGAAATCTCAGCAAACATTTTTTCACCCAATCTTGATGATACTTCCATTTAATGATCAGTACACCAATCCCACTTGGCTCACCAAATTTCGTTCTTCTAGGTTAAACCGTTCCTTTGCAGTAACCGTTTTCATGTTTAGGTTTCACTCTGTTTTCTCCTATATGGATACATGTAGTTGGAACTCTAAATCAAACACGGTTTGTGCTAGCTCTTTGAAACTTGGCACAATAATGTAGTTCCAAGTTCTATCGCTATGGTTTGTGTCCTATTGAAGTAGCCCCAAGCAGAGACTGACGAGAATCACTTTCATTGAAAGGGGTTGCCAAGCTTCCAAAAAACTACGAGTTTCCTGAAATCTCAGCAAACATTTTTTCACCCAATCTTGATGATACTTCCATTTAATGATCAGTACACCAATCCCACTTGGCTCACCAAATTTCGTTCTTCTAGGTCAAACCGTTCCTTTGCAGTAACCGTTTTCATGTTTAGGTTTCACTCTGTTTTCTCCTATATGGATACATGTAGTTGGAACTCTAAATCAAACACGGTTTGTGCTAGCTCTTTGAAACTTGGCACAATAATGTAGTTCCAAGTTCTATCGCTATGGTTTGTGTCCTATTGAAGTAGCCCCAAGCAGAGACTGACGAGAATCACTTTCATTGAAAGGGGTTGCCAAGCTTCCAAAAAACTACGAGTTTCCTGAAATCTCAGCAAACATTTTTTCACCCAATCTTGATGATACTTGCAGGTAATGATCAGTACACCAATCCCACTTGGCTCACCAAATTTCGTTCTTCTAGGTCAAACCGTTCCTTTGCAGTAACCGTTTTCATGTTTAGGTTTCACTCTGTTTTCTCCTATATGGATACATGTAGTTGGAACTCTAAATCAAACACGGTTTGTGCTAGCTCTTTGAAACTTGGCACAATAATGTAGTTCCAAGTTCTATCGCTATGGTTTGTGTCCTATTGAAGTAGCCCCAAGCAGAGACTGACGAGAATCACTTTCATTGAAAGGGGTTCCCAAGCTTCCAAGAAACTACGAATTTCCTGAAATCTCAGCAAACATTTTTTCACTCAATCTTGATGATACTTCCATTTAATGATCAGTACACCAATCCCACTTGGCTCACCAAATTTCGTTCTTCTACGTCAAACCGTTCCTTTGCAGTAACCGTTTTCATGTTTAGGTTTCACTCTGTTTTCTCCAATATGGATACATGTAGTTGAAACTCTAAATCAAACACGGTTTGTGCTAGCTCTTTGAAACTTGGCACAATAATGTAGTTCCAAGTTCTATCGCTATAGCTTGTGTCCTATTGAAGTAGCCCCAAGCAGAGACTGACGAGAATCACTTTCATTGAAAGGGGTTGCCAAGCTTCCTAAAAACTACGAGTTTCCTGAAATCCCAGCAAACATTTTTTCACCCAACATTGATGATAGTTGCAGGTAATTTTCAGTACACCAATCCCATGTGGCTCACCAAATTTCGGTCTTCTAGGTCAAACCGTTCCTTTGCAGTAACCGTTTTCATGTTTAGGATTCACTCTGTTTTCTCCTATATGGATACATGTAGTTGGAACTCTAAATCAAACACGGTTTGTGCTAGCTCTTTGAAACTTGGCACAATAATGTAGTTCCAAGTTCTATCGCTATGGTTTGTGTCCTATTGAAGTAGCCCCAAGCAGAGACTGACGAGAATCACTTTCATTGAAAGGGGTTGCCAAGCTTCCAAAAAACTACGAGTTTCCTGAAATCTCAGCAAACATTTTTTCACCCAATCTTGATGATACTTGCAGGTAATGATCAGTACACCAATCCCACTTGGCTCACCAAATTTCGTTCTTCTAGGTTAAACCGTTCCTTTGCAGTAACCCTTTTCATGTTTAGGTTTCACTCTGTTTTCTCCAATATGGATACATGTAGTTGGAACTCTAAATCAAACACGGTTTGTGCTAGCTCCTTGAAACTTGGCACAATAATGTAGTTCCAAGTTCTATCGCTATGGTTTGTGTCCTATTGACGTAGCCCCAAGCAGAGACTGACGAGAATCACTTGCATTGAAAGGGGTTGCCAAGCTTCCAAAAAACTACGAGTTTCCTGAAATCTCAGCAAACATTTTTTCACCCAATATTGATGATACTTCCATTTAATGATCAGTACACCAATCAAACTTGGCTCACCAAATTTCGTTCTTCTAGGTCAAACCGTTCCTTTGCAGTAACCCTTTTCATGTTTAGGTTTCAGTCTGTTTTCTCCTATATGGATACATGTAGTTGGAACTCTAAATCAAACACGGTTTGTGCTAGCTCTTTGAAACTTGGCACAATAATGTAGTTCCAAGTTCTATCGCTATGGCTTTTGTCCTATTGAAGTAGCCCCAAGCAGAGACTGACGAGAATCACTTTCATTGAAAGGGGTTGCCAAGCTTCCAAAAAACTACGAGTTTCCTGAAATCCCAGCAAACATTTTTTCACCCAACCTTGATGATAGTTGCAGGTAATTTTCAGTACACCAATCCCACGTGGCTCATCAAATTTCGGTCTTCTAGGTCAAACCGTTCCTTTGCAGTAACCCTTTTCATGTTTAGGTTTCAGTCTGTTTTCTCCTATATGGATACATGTAGTTGGAACTCTAAATCAAACACGGTTTTTGCTAGTTCTTTGAAACTTGGCACAATAATGTAGTTCCAAGTTCTATCGCTATGGTTTGTGTCCTATTGAAGTAGCCCCAAGCAGAGACTGACGAGAATCACTTTCATTGAAAGGGGTTCCCAAGCTTCCAAGAAACTACGAATTTCCTGAAATCTCAGCAAATATTTTTTCACTCAATCTTGATGATACTTCCATTTAATGATCAGTACACCAATCCCACTTGGCTCACCAAATTTCGTTCTTCTACGTCAAACCGTTCCTTTGCAGTAACCGTTTTCATGTTTAGGTTTCACTCTGTTTTCTCCAATATGGATACATGTAGTTGAAACTCTAAATCAAACACGGTTTGTGCTAGCTCTTTGAAACTTGGCACAATAATGTAGTTCCAAGTTCTATCGCTATAGCTTGTGTCCTATTGAAGTAGCCCCAAGCAGAGACTGACGAGAATCACTTTCATTGAAAGGGGTTGCCAAGCTTCCTAAAAACTACGAGTTTCCTGAAATCCCAGCAAACATTTTTTCACCCAACATTGATGATAGTTGCAGGTAATTTTCAGTACACCAATCCCATGTGGCTCACCAAATTTCGGTCTTCTAGGTCAAACCGTTCCTTTGCAGTAACCGTTTTCATGTTTAGGATTCACTCTGTTTTCTCCTATATGGATACATGTAGTTGGAACTCTAAATCAAACACGGTTTGTGCTAGCTCTTTGAAACTTGGCACAATAATGTAGTTCCAAGTTCTATCGCTATGGTTTGTGTCCTATTGACGTAGCCCCAAGCAGAGACTGACGAGAATCACTTGCATTGAAAGGGGTTGCCAAGCGTCCAAAAAACTACGAGTTTCCTGAAATCTCAGCAAACATTTTTTCACCCAATATTGATGATACTTCCATTTAATGATCAGTACACCAATCAAACTTGGCTCACCAAATTTCGTTCTTCTAGGTCAAACCGTTCCTTTGCAGTAACCCTTTTCATGTTTAGGTTTCAGTCTGTTTTCTCCTATATGGATACATGTAGTTGGAACTCTAAATCAAACACGGTTTGTGCTAGCTCTTTGAAACTTGGCACAATAATGTAGTTCCAAGTTCTATCGCTATGGCTTTTGTCCTATTGAAGTAGCCCCAAGCAGAGACTGACGAGAATCACTTTCATTGAAAGGGGTTGCCAAGCTTCCAAAAAACTACGAGTTTCCTGAAATCCCAGCAAACATTTTTTCACCCAACCTTGATGATAGTTGCAGGTAATTTTCAGTACACCAATCCCACGTGGCTCATCAAATTTCGGTCTTCTAGGTCAAACCGTTCCTTTGCAGTAACCCTTTTCATGTTTAGGTTTCAGTCTGTTTTCTCCTATATGGATACATGTAGTTGGAACTCTAAATCAAACACGGTTTTTGCTAGTTCTTTGAAACTTGGCACAATAATGTAGTTCCAAGTTCTATCGCTATGGTTTGTGTCCTATTGAAGTAGCCCCAAGCAGAGACTGACGAGAATCACTTTCATTGAAAGGGGTTCCCAAGCTTCCAAGAAACTACGAATTTCCTGAAATCTCAGCAAACATTTTTTCACTCAATCTTGATGATACTTCCATTTAATGATCAGTACACCAATCCCACTTGGCTCACCAAATTTCGTTCTTCTACGTCAAACCGTTCCTTTGCAGTAACCGTTTTCATGTTTAGGTTTCACTCTGTTTTCTCCAATATGGATACATGTAGTTGAAACTCTAAATCAAACACGGTTTGTGCTAGCTCTTTGAAACTTGGCACAATAATGTAGTTCCAAGTTCTATCGCTATAGCTTGTGTCCTATTGAAGTAGCCCCAAGCAGAGACTGACGAGAATCACTTTCATTGAAAGGGGTTGCCAAGCTTCCTAAAAACTATGAGTTTCCTGAAATCCCAGCAAACATTTTTTCACCCAACATTGATGATAGTTGCAGGTAATTTTCAGTACACCAATCCCATGTGGCTCACCAAATTTCGGTCTTCTAGGTCAAACCGTTCCTTTGCAGTAACCGTTTTCATGTTTAGGATTCACTCTGTTTTCTCCTATATGGATACATGTAGTTGGAACTCTAAATCAAACACGGTTTGTGCTAGCTCTTTGAAACTTGGCACAATAATGTAGTTCCAAGTTCTATCGCTATGGTTTGTGTCCTATTGACGTAGCCCCAAGCAGAGACTGACGAGAATCACTTGCATTGAAAGGGGTTGCCAAGCTTCCAAAAAACTACGAGTTTCCTGAAATCTCAGCAAACATTTTTTCACCCAATATTGATGATACTTCCATTTAATGATCAGTACACCAATCAAACTTGGCTCACCAAATTTCATTCTTCTAGGTCAAACCGTTCCTTTGCAGTAACCCTTTTCATGTTTAGGTTTCAGTCTGTTTTCTCCTATATGGATACATGTAGTTGGAACTCTAAATCAAACACGGTTTGTGCTAGCTCTTTGAAACTTGGCACAATAATGTAGTTCCAAGTTCTATCGCTATGGCTTTTGTCCTATTGAAGTAGCCCCAAGCAGAGACTGACGAGAATCACTTTCATTGAAAGGGGTTGCCAAGCTTCCAAAAAACTACGAGTTTCCTGAAATCCCAGCAAACATTTTTTCACCCAACCTTGATGATTGTTGCAGGTAATTTTCAGTACACCAATCCCACGTGGCTCATCAAATTTCGGTCTTCTAGGTCAAACCGTTCCTTTGCAGTAACCCTTTTCATGTTTAGGTTTCAGTCTGTTTTCTCCTATATGGATACATGTAGTTGGAACTCTAAATCAAACACGGTTTTTGCTAGTTCTTTGAAACTTGGCACAATAATGTAGTTCCAAGTTCTATCGCTATGGTTTGTGTCCTATTGAAGTAGCCCCAAGCAGAGACTGACGAGAATCACTTTCATTGAAAGGGGTTCCCAAGCTTCCAAGAAACTACGAATTTCCTGAAATCTCAGCAAACATTTTTTCACTCAATCTTGATGATACTTCCATTTAATGATCAGTACACCAATCCCACTTGGCTCACCAAATTTCGTTCTTCTACGTCAAACCGTTCCTTTGCAGTAACCGTTTTCATGTTTAGGTTTCACTCTGTTTTCTCCAATATGGATACATGTAGTTGAAACTCTAAATCAAACACGGTTTGTGCTAGCTCTTTGAAACTTGGCACAATAATGTAGTTCCAAGTTCTATCGCTATAGCTTGTGTCCTATTGAAGTAGCCCCAAGCAGAGACTGACGAGAATCACTTTCATTGAAAGGGGTTGCCAAGCTTCCTAAAAACTACGAGTTTCCTGAAATCCCAGCAAACATTTTTTCACCCAACATTGATGATAGTTGCAGGTAATTTTCAGTACACCAATCCCATGTGGCTCACCAAATTTCGGTCTTCTAGGTCAAACCGTTCCTTTGCAGTAACCGTTTTCATGTTTAGGATTCACTCTGTTTTCTCCTATATGGATACATGTAGTTGGAACTCTAAATCAAACACGGTTTGTGCTAGCTCTTTGAAACTTGGCACAATAATGTAGTTCCAAGTTCTATCGCTATGGTTTGTGTCCTATTGACGTAGCCCCAAGCAGAGACTGACGAGAATCACTTGCATTGAAAGGGGTTGCCAAGCTTCCAAAAAACTACGAGTTTCCTGAAATCTCAGCAAACATTTTTTCACCCAATATTGATGATACTTCCATTTAATGATCAGTACACCAATCAAACTTGGCTCACCAAATTTCGTTCTTCTAGGTCAAACCGTTCCTTTGCAGTAACCCTTTTCATGTTTAGGTTTCAGTCTGTTTTCTCCTATATGGATACATGTAGTTGGAACTCTAAATCAAACACGGTTTGTGCTAGCTCTTTGAAACTTGGCACAATAATGTAGTTCCAAGTTCTATCGCTATGGCTTTTGACCTATTGAAGTAGCCCCAAGCAGAGACTGACGAGAATCACTTTCATTGAAAGGGGTTGCCAAGCTTCCAAAAAACTACGAGTTTCCTGAAATCCCAGCAAACATTTTTTCACCCAACCTTGATGATAGTTGCAGGTAATTTTCAGTACACCAATCCCACGTGGCTCATCAAATTTCGGTCTTCTAGGTCAAACCGTTCCTTTGCAGTAACCCTTTTCATGTTTAGGTTTCAGTCTGTTTTCTCCTATATGGATACATGTAGTTGGAACTCTAAATCAAACACGGTTTTTGCTAGTTCTTTGAAACTTGGCACAATAATGTAGTTCCAAGTTCTATCGCTATGGTTTGTGTCCTATTGAAGTAGCCCCAAGCAGAGACTGACGAGAATCACTTTCATTGAAAGGGGTTCCCAAGCTTCCAAGAAACTACGAATTTCCTGAAATCTCAGCAAACATTTTTTCACTCAATCTTGATGATACTTCCATTTAATGATCAGTACACCAATCCCACTTGGCTCACCAAATTTCGTTCTTCTACGTCAAACCGTTCCTTTGCAGTAACCGTTTTCATGTTTAGGTTTCACTCTGTTTTCTCCAATATGGATACATGTAGTTGAAACTCTAAATCAAACACGGTTTGTGCTAGCTCTTTGAAACTTGGCACAATAATGTAGTTCCAAGTTCTATCGCTATAGCTTGTGTCCTATTGAAGTAGCCCCAAGCAGAGACTGACGAGAATCACTTTCATTGAAAGGGGTTGCCAAGCTTCCTAAAAACTACGAGTTTCCTGAAATCCCAGCAAACATTTTTTCACCCAACATTGATGATAGTTGCAGGTAATTTTCAGTACACCAATCCCATGTGGCTCACCAAATTTCGGTCTTCTAGGTCAAACCGTTCCTTTGCAGTAACCGTTTTCATGTTTAGGATTCACTCTGTTTTCTCCTATATGGATACATGTAGTTGGAACTCTAAATCAAACACGGTTTGTGCTAGCTCTTTGAAACTTGGCACAATAATGTAGTTCCAAGTTCTATTGCTATGGTTTGTGTCCTATTGAAGTAGCCCGAAGCAGAGACTGACGAGAATCACTTTCATTGATAGGGGTTGCGAAGCTTCAAAAAAACTGCGAGTTTCCTGAAATCTCAGCAAACATTTTTTCACCCAATCTTGATGATACTTCCATTTAATGATCAGTACACCAATCCCACTTGGCTCACCAAATTTTGTTCTTCTAGGTCAAACCGTTCCTTTGCAGTAACCGTTTTCATGTTTAGGTTTCACTCTGTTTTCTCCTATATGGATACATGTAGTAGGAACTCTAAATCAAAAAAGGTTTGTGCTAGCTCTTTGAACATTGGCACAATAATGTAGTTCCAAGTTCTATCGCTATGGTTTGTGTCCTATTGAAGTAGCCCCAAGCAGAGACTGACGAGAATCACTTTCATTGAAAGGGGTTGCCAAGCTTCCAAAAAACTACGAGTTTCCTGAAATCTCAGCAAACATTTTTTCACCCAATTTTGATGATACTTGCAGGTAATGATCAGTACACCAATCCCACTTGGCTCACCAAATTTCGTTCTTCTAGGTTAAACCGTTCCTTTGCAGTAACCCTTTTCATGTTTAGGTTTCACTCTGTTTTCTCCAATATGGATACATGTAGTTGGAACTCTAAATCAAACACCGTTTGTGCTAGCTCCTTGAAACTTGGCACAATAATGTAGTTCCAAGTTCTATCGCTATGGTTTGTGTCCTATTGACGTAGCCCCAAGCAGAGACTGACGAGAATCACTTTCATTGAAAGGGGTTGCCAAGCTTCCAAAAAACTATGAGTTTCCTGAAATCCCAGCAAACATTTTTTCACCCAACCTTGATGATAGTTGCAGGTAATTTTCAGTACACCAATCCCACTTGGCTCACCAAATTTCGTTCTTCTAGGTCTAACCATTCCTTTGCAGTAACCGTTTTCATGTTTAGGTTTCACTCTGTTTTCTCCTATATGGATACATGTAGTTGGAACTGTAAATCAAACACGGTTTTTGCTAGCTGTTTGAAACTTGGCACAATAATGTAGTTCCAAGTTCTATCGCTATGGTTTGTGTCCTATTGAAGTAGCCCCAAGCAGAGACTGACGAGAATCACATTCATTGAAAGGGGTTGCCAAGCTTCAAAAAAACTGCGAGTTTCCTGAAATCTCAGCAAACATTTTTTCACCCAATCTTGATGATATTTCCATTTAATGATCAGTACACCAATCCCACTTGGCTCACCAAATTTCGTTCTTCTAGGTTAAACCGTTCCTTTGCAGGAACCGTTTTCATGTTTAGGTTTCACTCTGTTTTCTCCAATATGGATACATGTAGTTGGAAGTCTAAATCAAACACGGTTTGTGCTAGCTCTTTGAAACTTGGCACAATAATGTAGTTCCAAGTTCTATCGCTATGGTTTGTGTCCTATTGAAGTAGCCCCAAGCAGAGACTGACGAGAATCACTTTCATTGTAAGGGGTTGCCAAGCTTCCAAAAAACTACGAGTTTCCTGAAATCTCAGCAAACATTTTTTCACCCAATCTTGATGATACTTCCATTTAATGAAAAATACACCAATCCCACTTGGCTCACCAAATTTTGTTCTTCTAGGTCAAACCGTTCCTTTGCAGTAACCGTTTTCATGTTTAGGTTTCACTCTGTTTTCTCCTATATGGATACATGCAGTAGGAACTCTAAATCAAACACGGTTTGTGCTAGCTCTTTGAACATTGGCACAATAATGTAGTTCCAAGTTCTATCGCTATGGTTTGTGTCCTATTGAAGTAGCCCCAAGCAGAGACTGACGAGAATCACTTTCATTGAAAGGGGTTGCCAAGCTTCCAAAAAACTACGAGTTTCCTGAAATCCCAGCAAACATTTTTTCACCCAATTTTGATGATACTTGCAGGTAATTATCAGTACACCAATCCCACATGGCTCACCAAATTTCGTTCTTCTAGGTCAAACCGTTCCTTTGCAGTAACCGTTTTCATGTTTAGGTTTCACTCTGTTTTCTCCTATATGGATACATGTAGTTGGAACTCTAAATCAAACACGGTTTTTGCTAGTTGTTTGAAACTTGGCACAATAATGTAGTTCCAAGTTCTATCGCTATGGTTTGTGTCCTATTGAAGTAGCCCCAAGCAGAGACTGACGAGAATCACTTTCATTGAAAGGGGTTGCCAAGCTTCAAAAAAACTGCGAGTTTCCTGAAATCTCAGCAAACATTTTTTCACCCAATCTTGATGATACTTCCATTTAATGATCAGTACACCAATCCCACTTGTCTCACCAAATTTCGTTCTTCTAGGTTAAACCGTTCCTTTGCAGTAACCGTTTTCATGTTTAGGTTTCACTCTGTTTTCTCCTATATGGATACATGTAGTTGGAACTCTAAATCAAACACGGTTTGTGCTAGCTCTTTGAAACTTGGCACAATAATGTAGTTCCAAGTTCTATCGCTATGGTTTGTGTCCTATTGAAGTAGCCCCAAGCAGAGACTGACGAGAATCACTTTCATTGAAAGGGGTTGCCAAGCTTCCCAGAAACTACGAGTTTCCTGAAATCTCAGCAAACATTTTTTCACCCAATCTTGATGATACTTCCATTTAATGATCAGTACTACAATTCCACTTGTCTCACCAAATTTCGTTCTTCTAGGTTAAACCGTTCCTTTGCAGTAACCGTTTTCATGTTTAGGTTTCACTCTGTTTTCTCCAATATGGATACATGTAGTTGGAAGTCTAAATCAAACACCGTTTGTGCTAGCTCCTTGAAACTTGGCACAATAATGTAGTTCCAAGTTCTATCGCTATGGTTTGTGTCCTATTGAAGTAGCCCCAAGCAGAGACTGACGAGAATCACTTTCATTGTAAGGGGTTGCCAAGCTTCCAAAAAACTATGAGTTTCCTGAAATCTCAGCAAACATTTTTTAACCCAATCTTGATGATACTTCCATTTAATGAAAATACACCAATCCCACTTGGCTCACCAAATTTTGTTCTTCTAGGTCAAACCGTTCCTTTGCAGTAACCGTTTTCATGTTTAGGTTTCACTCTGTTTTCTCCTATATGGATACATGTAGTAGGAACTCTAAATCAAAAAAGGTTTGTGCTAGCTCTTTGAACATTGGCACAATAATGTAGTTCCAAGTTCTATCGCTATGGTTTGTGTCCTATTGAAGTAGCCCCAAGCAGAGACTGACGAGAATCACTTTCATTGAAAGGGGTTGCCAAGCTTCCAAAAAACTACGAGTTTCCTGAAATCTCAGCAAACATTTTTTCACCCAATTTTGATGATACTTGCAGGTAATGATCAGTACACCAATCCCACTTGGCTCACCAAATTTCGTTCTTCTAGGTTAAACCGTTCCTTTGCAGTAACCCTTTTCATGTTTAGGTTTCACTCTGTTTTCTCCAATATGGATACATGTAGTTGGAACTCTAAATCAAACACCGTTTGTGCTAGCTCCTTGAAACTTGGCACAATAATGTAGTTCCAAGTTCTATCGCTATGGTTTGTGTCCTATTGACGTAGCCCCAAGCAGAGACTGACGAGAATCACTTGCATTGAAAGGGGTTGCCAAGCTTCCAAAAAACTACGAGTTTCCTGAAATCTCAGCAAACATTTTTTCACCCAATATTGATGATACTTCCATTTAATGATCAGTACACCAATCAAACTTGGCTCACCAAATTTCGTTCTTCTAGGTCAAACCGTTCCTTTGCAGTAACCCTTTTCATGTTTCGGTTTCAGTCTGTTTTCTCCTATATGGATACATGTAGTTGGAACTCTAAATCAAACACGGTTTGTGCTAGCTCTTTGAAACTTGGCACAATAATGTAGTTCCAAGTTCTATCGCTATGGCTTTTGTCCTATTGAAGTAGCCCCAAGCAGAGACTGACGAGAATCACTTTCATTGAAAGGGGTTGCCAAGCTTCCAAAAAACTACGAGTTTCCTGAAATCCCAGCAAACATTTTTTCACCCAACCTTGATGATAGTTGCAGGTAATTTTCAGTACACCAATCCCACGTGGCTCATCAAATTTCGGTCTTCTAGGTCAAACCGTTCCTTTGCAGTAACCCTTTTCATGTTTAGGTTTCAGTCTGTTTTCTCCTATATGGATACATGTAGTTGGAACTCTAAATCAAACACGGTTTTTGCTAGTTCTTTGAAACTTGGCACAATAATGTAGTTCCAAGTTCTATCGCTATGGTTTGTGTCCTATTGAAGTAGCCCCAAGCAGAGACTGACGAGAATCACTTTCATTGAAAGGGGTTCCCAAGCTTCCAAGAAACTACGAATTTCCTGAAATCTCAGCAAACATTTTTTCACTCAATCTTGATGATACTTCCATTTAATGATCAGTACACCAATCCCACTTGGCTCACCAAATTTCGTTCTTCTACGTCAAACCGTTCCTTTGCAGTAACCGTTTTCATGTTTAGGTTTCACTCTGTTTTCTCCAATATGGATACATGTAGTTGAAACTCTAAATCAAACACGGTTTGTGCTAGCTCTTTGAAACTTGGCACAATAATGTAGTTCCAAGTTCTATCGCTATAGCTTGTGTCCTATTGAAGTAGCCCCAAGCAGAGACTGACGAGAATCACTTTCATTGAAAGGGGTTGCCAAGCTTCCTAAAAACTACGAGTTTCCTGAAATCCCAGCAAACATTTTTTCACCCAACATTGATGATAGTTGCAGGTAATTTTCAGTACACCAATCCCATGTGGCTCACCAAATTTCGGTCTTCTAGGTCAAACCGTTCCTTTGCAGTAACCGTTTTCATGTTTAGGATTCACTCTGTTTTCTCCTATATGGATACATGTAGTTGGAACTCTAAATCAAACACGGTTTGTGCTAGCTCTTTGAAACTTGGCACAATAATGTAGTTCCAAGTTCTATCGCTATGGTTTGTGTCCTATTGACGTAGCCCCAAGCAGAGACTGACGAGAATCACTTGCATTGAAAGGGGTTGCCAAGCTTCCAAAAAACTACGAGTTTCCTGAAATCTCAGCAAACATTTTTTCACCCAATATTGATGATACTTCCATTTAATGATCAGTACACCAATCAAACTTGGCTCACCAAATTTCGTTCTTCTAGGTCAAACCGTTCCTTTGCAGTAACCCTTTTCATGTTTAGGTTTCAGTCTGTTTTCTCCTATATGGATACATGTAGTTGGAACTCTAAATCAAACACGGTTTGTGCTAGCTCTTTGAAACTTGGCACAATAATGTAGTTCCAAGTTCTATCGCTATGGCTTTTGACCTATTGAAGTAGCCCCAAGCAGAGACTGACGAGAATCACTTTCATTGAAAGGGGTTGCCAAGCTTCCAAAAAACTACGAGTTTCCTGAAATCCCAGCAAACATTTTTTCACCCAACCTTGATGATAGTTGCAGGTAATTTTCAGTACACCAATCCCACGTGGCTCATCAAATTTCGGTCTTCTAGGTCAAACCGTTCCTTTGCAGTAACCCTTTTCATGTTTAGGTTTCAGTCTGTTTTCTCCTATATGGATACATGTAGTTGGAACTCTAAATCAAACACGGTTTTTGCTAGTTCTTTGAAACTTGGCACAATAATGTAGTTCCAAGTTCTATCGCTATGGTTTGTGTCCTATTGAAGTAGCCCCAAGCAGAGACTGACGAGAATCACTTTCATTGAAAGGGGTTCCCAAGCTTCCAAGAAACTACGAATTTCCTGAAATCTCAGCAAACATTTTTTCACTCAATCTTGATGATACTTCCATTTAATGATCAGTACACCAATCCCACTTGGCTCACCAAATTTCGTTCTTCTACGTCAAACCGTTCCTTTGCAGTAACCGTTTTCATGTTTAGGTTTCACTCTGTTTTCTCCAATATGGATACATGTAGTTGAAACTCTAAATCAAACACGGTTTGTGCTAGCTCTTTGAAACTTGGCACAATAATGTAGTTCCAAGTTCTATCGCTATAGCTTGTGTCCTATTGAAGTAGCCCCAAGCAGAGACTGACGAGAATCACTTTCATTGAAAGGGGTTGCCAAGCTTCCTAAAAACTACGAGTTTCCTGAAATCCCAGCAAACATTTTTTCACCCAACATTGATGATAGTTGCAGGTAATTTTCAGTACACCAATCCCATGTGGCTCACCAAATTTCGGTCTTCTAGGTCAAACCGTTCCTTTGCAGTAACCGTTTTCATGTTTAGGATTCACTCTGTTTTCTCCTATATGGATACATGTAGTTGGAACTCTAAATCAAACACGGTTTGTGCTAGCTCTTTGAAACTTGGCACAATAATGTAGTTCCAAGTTCTATTGCTATGGTTTGTGTCCTATTGAAGTAGCCCGAAGCAGAGACTGACGAGAATCACTTTCATTGATAGGGGTTGCGAAGCTTCAAAAAAACTGCGAGTTTCCTGAAATCTCAGCAAACATTTTTTCACCCAATCTTGATGATACTTCCATTTAATGATCAGTACACCAATCCCACTTGGCTCACCAAATTTTGTTCTTCTAGGTCAAACCGTTCCTTTGCAGTAACCGTTTTCATGTTTAGGTTTCACTCTGTTTTCTCCTATATGGATACATGTAGTAGGAACTCTAAATCAAACACGGTTTGTGCTAGCTCTTTGAACATTGGCACAATAATGTAGTTCCAAGTTCTATCGCTATGGTTTGTGTCCTATTGAAGTAGCCCCAAGCAGAGACTGACGAGAATCACTTTCATTGAAAGGGGTTGCCAAGCTTCCAAAAAACTACGAGTTTCCTGAAATCTCAGCAAACATTTTTTCACCCAATTTTGATGATACTTGCAGGTAATGATCAGTACACCAATCCCACTTGGCTCACCAAATTTCGTTCTTCTAGGTTAAACCGTTCCTTTGCAGTAACCCTTTTCATGTTTAGGTTTCACTCTGTTTTCTCCAATATGGATACATGTAGTTGGAACTCTAAATCAAACACCGTTTGTGCTAGCTCCTTGAAACTTGGCACAATAATGTAGTTCCAAGTTCTATCGCTATGGTTTGTGTCCTATTGACGTAGCCCCAAGCAGAGACTGACGAGAATCACTTGCATTGAAAGGGGTTGCCAAGCTTCCAAAAAACTACGAGTTTCCTGAAATCTCAGCAAACATTTTTTCACCCAATATTGATGATACTTCCATTTAATGATCAGTACACCAATCAAACTTGGCTCACCAAATTTCGTTCTTCTAGGTCAAACCGTTCCTTTGCAGTAACCCTTTTCATGTTTCGGTTTCAGTCTGTTTTCTCCTATATGGATACATGTAGTTGGAACTCTAAATCAAACACGGTTTGTGCTAGCTCTTTGAAACTTGGCACAATAATGTAGTTCCAAGTTCTATCGCTATGGCTTTTGTCCTATTGAAGTAGCCCCAAGCAGAGACTGACGAGAATCACTTTCATTGAAAGGGGTTGCCAAGCTTCCAAAAAACTACGAGTTTCCTGAAATACCAGCAAACATTTTTCACACAACCTTGATGATAGTTGCAGGTAATTTTCAGTACACCAATCCCACGTGGCTCATCAAATTTCGGTCTTCTAGGTCAAACCGTTCCTTTGCAGTAACCCTTTTCATGTTTAGGTTTCAGTCTGTTTTCTCCTATATGGATACATGTAGTTGGAACTCTAAATCAAACACGGTTTTTGCTAGTTCTTTGAAACTTGGCACAATAATGTAGTTCCAAGTTCTATCGCTATGGTTTGTGTCCTATTGAAGTAGCCCCAAGCAGAGACTGACGAGAATCACTTTCATTGAAAGGGGTTCCCAAGCTTCCAAGAAACTACGAATTTCCTGAAATCTCAGCAAACATTTTTTCACTCAATCTTGATGATACTTCCATTTAATGATCAGTACACCAATCCCACTTGGCTCACCAAATTTCGTTCTTCTACGTCAAACCGTTCCTTTGCAGTAACCGTTTTCATGTTTAGGTTTCACTCTGTTTTCTCCAATATGGATACATGTAGTTGAAACTCTAAATCAAACACGGTTTGTGCTAGCTCTTTGAAACTTGGCACAATAATGTAGTTCCAAGTTCTATCGCTATAGCTTGTGTCCTATTGAAGTAGCCCCAAGCAGAGACTGACGAGAATCACTTTCATTGAAAGGGGTTGCCAAGCTTCCTAAAAACTACGAGTTTCCTGAAATCCCAGCAAACATTTTTTCACCCAACATTGATGATAGTTGCAGGTAATTTTCAGTACACCAATCCCATGTGGCTCACCAAATTTCGGTCTTCTAGGTCAAACCGTTCCTTTGCAGTAACCGTTTTCATGTTTAGGATTCACTCTGTTTTCTCCTATATGGATACATGTAGTTGGAACTCTAAATCAAACACGGTTTGTGCTAGCTCTTTGAAACTTGGCACAATAATGTAGTTCCAAGTTCTATCACTATGGTTTGTGTCCTATTGACGTAGCCCCAAGCAGAGACTGACGAGAATCACTTGCATTGAAAGGGGTTGCCAAGCTTCCAAAAAACTACGAGTTTCCTGAAATCTCAGCAAACATTTTTTCACCCAATATTGATGATACTTCCATTTAATGATCAGTACACCAATCAAACTTGGCTCACCAAATTTCGTTCTTCTAGGTCAAACCGTTCCTTTGCAGTAACCGTTTTCATGTTTAGGTTTCAGTCTGTTTTCTCCTATATGGATACATGTAGTTGGAACTCTAAATCAAACACGGTTTGTGCTAGCTCTTTGAAACTTGGCACAATAATGTAGTTCCAAGTTCTATCGCTATGGCTTTTGTCCTATTGAAGTAGCCCCAAGCAGAGACTGACGAGAATCACTTTCATTGAAAGGGGTTGCCAAGCTTCCAAAAAACTACGAGTTTCCTGAAATCCCAGCAAACATTTTTTCACCCAACCTTGATGATAGTTGCAGGTAATTTTCAGTACACCAATCCCACGTGGCTCATCAAATTTCGGTCTTCTAGGTCAAACCGTTCCTTTGCAGTAACCCTTTTCATGTTTAGGTTTCAGTCTGTTTTCTCCTATATGGATACATGTAGTTGGAACTCTAAATCAAACACGGTTTTTGCTAGTTCTTTGAAACTTGGCACAATAATGTAGTTCCAAGTTCTATCGCTATGGTTTGTGTCCTATTGAAGTAGCCCCAAGCAGAGACTGACGAGAATCACTTTCATTGAAAGGGGTTCCCAAGCTTCCAAGAAACTACGAATTTCCTGAAATCTCAGCAAACATTTTTTCACTCAATCTTGATGATACTTCCATTTAATGATCAGTACACCAATCCCACTTGGCTCACCAAATTTCGTTCTTCTACGTCAAACCGTTCCTTTGCAGTAACCGTTTTCATGTTTAGGTTTCACTCTGTTTTCTCCAATATGGATACATGTAGTTGAAACTCTAAATCAAACACGGTTTGTGCTAGCTCTTTGAAACTTGGCACAATAATGTAGTTCCAAGTTCTATCGCTATAGCTTGTGTCCTATTGAAGTAGCCCCAAGCAGAGACTGACGAGAATCACTTTCATTGAAAGGGGTTGCCAAGCTTCCTAAAAACTACGAGTTTCCTGAAATCCCAGCAAACATTTTTTCACCCAACATTGATGATAGTTGCAGGTAATTTTCAGTACACCAATCCCATGTGGCTCACCAAATTTCGGTCTTCTAGGTCAAACCGTTCCTTTGCAGTAACCGTTTTCATGTTTAGGATTCACTCTGTTTTCTCCTATATGGATACATGTAGTTGGAACTCTAAATCAAACACGGTTTGTGCTAGCTCTTTGAAACTTGGCACAATAATGTAGTTCCAAGTTCTATCGCTATGGTTTGTGTCCTATTGACGTAGCCCCAAGCAGAGACTGACGAGAATCACTTGCATTGAAAGGGGTTGCCAAGCTTCCAAAAAACTACGAGTTTCCTGAAATCTCAGCAAACATTTTTTCACCCAATATTGATGATACTTCCATTTAATGATCAGTACACCAATCAAACTTGGCTCACCAAATTTCGTTCTTCTAGGTCAAACCGTTCCTTTGCAGTAACCCTTTTCATGTTTAGGTTTCAGTCTGTTTTCTCCTATATGGATACATGTAGTTGGAACTCTAAATCAAACACGGTTTGTGCTAGCTCTTTGAAACTTGGCACAATAATGTAGTTCCAAGTTCTATCGCTATGGCTTTTGACCTATTGAAGTAGCCCCAAGCAGAGACTGACGAGAATCACTTTCATTGAAAGGGGTTGCCAAGCTTCCAAAAAACTACGAGTTTCCTGAAATCCCAGCAAACATTTTTTCACCCAACCTTGATGATAGTTGCAGGTAATTTTCAGTACACCAATCCCACGTGGCTCATCAAATTTCGGTCTTCTAGGTCAAACCGTTCCTTTGCAGTAACCCTTTTCATGTTTAGGTTTCAGTCTGTTTTCTCCTATATGGATACATGTAGTTGGAACTCTAAATCAAACACGGTTTTTGCTAGTTCTTTGAAACTTGGCACAATAATGTAGTTCCAAGTTCTATCGCTATGGTTTGTGTCCTATTGAAGTAGCCCCAAGCAGAGACTGACGAGAATCACTTTCATTGAAAGGGGTTCCCAAGCTTCCAAGAAACTACGAATTTCCTGAAATCTCAGCAAACATTTTTTCACTCAATCTTGATGATACTTCCATTTAATGATCAGTACACCAATCCCACTTGGCTCACCAAATTTCGTTCTTCTACGTCAAACCGTTCCTTTGCAGTAACCGTTTTCATGTTTAGGTTTCACTCTGTTTTCTCCAATATGGATACATGTAGTTGAAACTCTAAATCAAACACGGTTTGTGCTAGCTCTTTGAAACTTGGCACAATAATGTAGTTCCAAGTTCTATCGCTATAGCTTGTGTCCTATTGAAGTAGCCCCAAGCAGAGACTGACGAGAATCACTTTCATTGAAAGGGGTTGCCAAGCTTCCTAAAAACTACGAGTTTCCTGAAATCCCAGCAAACATTTTTTCACCCAACATTGATGATAGTTGCAGGTAATTTTCAGTACACCAATCCCATGTGGCTCACCAAATTTCGGTCTTCTAGGTCAAACCGTTCCTTTGCAGTAACCGTTTTCATGTTTAGGATTCACTCTGTTTTCTCCTATATGGATACATGTAGTTGGAACTCTAAATCAAACACGGTTTGTGCTAGCTCTTTGAAACTTGGCACAATAATGTAGTTCCAAGTTCTATTGCTATGGTTTGTGTCCTATTGAAGTAGCCCGAAGCAGAGACTGACGAGAATCACTTTCATTGATAGGGGTTGCGAAGCTTCAAAAAAACTGCGAGTTTCCTGAAATCTCAGCAAACATTTTTTCACCCAATCTTGATGATACTTCCATTTAATGATCAGTACACCAATCCCACTTGGCTCACCAAATTTTGTTCTTCTAGGTCAAACCGTTCCTTTGCAGTAACCGTTTTCATGTTTAGGTTTCACTCTGTTTTCTCCTATATGGATACATGTAGTAGGAACTCTAAATCAAAAAAGGTTTGTGCTAGCTCTTTGAACATTGGCACAATAATGTAGTTCCAAGTTCTATCGCTATGGTTTGTGTCCTATTGAAGTAGCCCCAAGCAGAGACTGACGAGAATCACTTTCATTGAAAGGGGTTGCCAAGCTTCCAAAAAACTACGAGTTTCCTGAAATCTCAGCAAACATTTTTTCACCCAATTTTGATGATACTTGCAGGTAATGATCAGTACACCAATCCCACTTGGCTCACCAAATTTCGTTCTTCTAGGTTAAACCGTTCCTTTGCAGTAACCCTTTTCATGTTTAGGTTTCACTCTGTTTTCTCCAATATGGATACATGTAGTTGGAACTCTAAATCAAACACCGTTTGTGCTAGCTCCTTGAAACTTGGCACAATAATGTAGTTCCAAGTTCTATCGCTATGGTTTGTGTCCTATTGACGTAGCCCCAAGCAGAGACTGACGAGAATCACTTGCATTGAAAGGGGTTGCCAAGCTTCCAAAAAACTACGAGTTTCCTGAAATCTCAGCAAACATTTTTTCACCCAATATTGATGATACTTCCATTTAATGATCAGTACACCAATCAAACTTGGCTCACCAAATTTCGTTCTTCTAGGTCAAACCGTTCCTTTGCAGTAACCCTTTTCATGTTTCGGTTTCAGTCTGTTTTCTCCTATATGGATACATGTAGTTGGAACTCTAAATCAAACACGGTTTGTGCTAGCTCTTTGAAACTTGGCACAATAATGTAGTTCCAAGTTCTATCGCTATGGCTTTTGTCCTATTGAAGTAGCCCCAAGCAGAGACTGACGAGAATCACTTTCATTGAAAGGGGTTGCCAAGCTTCCAAAAAACTACGAGTTTCCTGAAATACCAGCAAACATTTTTTCACACAACCTTGATGATAGTTGCAGGTAATTTTCAGTACACCAATCCCACGTGGCTCATCAAATTTCGGTCTTCTAGGTCAAACCGTTCCTTTGCAGTAACCCTTTTCATGTTTAGGTTTCAGTCTGTTTTCTCCTATATGGATACATGTAGTTGGAACTCTAAATCAAACACGGTTTTTGCTAGTTCTTTGAAACTTGGCACAATAATGTAGTTCCAAGTTCTATCGCTATGGTTTGTGTCCTATTGAAGTAGCCCCAAGCAGAGACTGACGAGAATCACTTTCATTGAAAGGGGTTCCCAAGCTTCCAAGAAACTACGAATTTCCTGAAATCTCAGCAAACATTTTTTCACTCAATCTTGATGATACTTCCATTTAATGATCAGTACACCAATCCCACTTGGCTCACCAAATTTCGTTCTTCTACGTCAAACCGTTCCTTTGCAGTAACCGTTTTCATGTTTAGGTTTCACTCTGTTTTCTCCAATATGGATACATGTAGTTGAAACTCTAAATCAAACACGGTTTGTGCTAGCTCTTTGAAACTTGGCACAATAATGTAGTTCCAAGTTCTATCGCTATAGCTTGTGTCCTATTGAAGTAGCCCCAAGCAGAGACTGACGAGAATCACTTTCATTGAAAGGGGTTGCCAAGCTTCCTAAAAACTACGAGTTTCCTGAAATCCCAGCAAACATTTTTTCACCCAACATTGATGATAGTTGCAGGTAATTTTCAGTACACCAATCCCATGTGGCTCACCAAATTTCGGTCTTCTAGGTCAAACCGTTCCTTTGCAGTAACCGTTTTCATGTTTAGGATTCACTCTGTTTTCTCCTATATGGATACATGTAGTTGGAACTCTAAATCAAACACGGTTTGTGCTAGCTCTTTGAAACTTGGCACAATAATGTAGTTCCAAGTTCTATCGCTATGGTTTGTGTCCTATTGACGTAGCCCCAAGCAGAGACTGACGAGAATCACTTGCATTGAAAGGGGTTGCCAAGCTTCCAAAAAACTACGAGTTTCCTGAAATCTCAGCAAACATTTTTTCACCCAATATTGATGATACTTCCATTTAATGATCAGTACACCAATCAAACTTGGCTCACCAAATTTCGTTCTTCTAGGTCAAACCGTTCCTTTGCAGTAACCCTTTTCATGTTTAGGTTTCAGTCTGTTTTCTCCTATATGGATACATGTAGTTGGAACTCTAAATCAAACACGGTTTGTGCTAGCTCTTTGAAACTTGGCACAATAATGTAGTTCCAAGTTCTATCGCTATGGCTTTTGACCTATTGAAGTAGCCCCAAGCAGAGACTGACGAGAATCACTTTCATTGAAAGGGGTTGCCAAGCTTCCAAAAAACTACGAGTTTCCTGAAATCCCAGCAAACATTTTTTCACCCAACCTTGATGATAGTTGCAGGTAATTTTCAGTACACCAATCCCACGTGGCTCATCAAATTTCGGTCTTCTAGGTCAAACCGTTCCTTTGCAGTAACCCTTTTCATGTTTAGGTTTCAGTCTGTTTTCTCCTATATGGATACATGTAGTTGGAACTCTAAATCAAACACGGTTTTTGCTAGTTCTTTGAAACTTGGCACAATAATGTAGTTCCAAGTTCTATCGCTATGGTTTGTGTCCTATTGAAGTAGCCCCAAGCAGAGACTGACGAGAATCACTTTCATTGAAAGGGGTTCCCAAGCTTCCAAGAAACTACGAATTTCCTGAAATCTCAGCAAACATTTTTTCACTCAATCTTGATGATACTTCCATTTAATGATCAGTACACCAATCCCACTTGGCTCACCAAATTTCGTTCTTCTACGTCAAACCGTTCCTTTGCAGTAACCGTTTTCATGTTTAGGTTTCACTCTGTTTTCTCCAATATGGATACATGTAGTTGAAACTCTAAATCAAACACGGTTTGTGCTAGCTCTTTGAAACTTGGCACAATAATGTAGTTCCAAGTTCTATCGCTATAGCTTGTGTCCTATTGAAGTAGCCCCAAGCAGAGACTGACGAGAATCACTTTCATTGAAAGGGGTTGCCAAGCTTCCTAAAAACTACGAGTTTCCTGAAATCCCAGCAAACATTTTTTCACCCAACATTGATGATAGTTGCAGGTAATTTTCAGTACACCAATCCCATGTGGCTCACCAAATTTCGGTCTTCTAGGTCAAACCGTTCCTTTGCAGTAACCGTTTTCATGTTTAGGATTCACTCTGTTTTCTCCTATATGGATACATGTAGTTGGAACTCTAAATCAAACACGGTTTGTGCTAGCTCTTTGAAACTTGGCACAATAATGTAGTTCCAAGTTCTATTGCTATGGTTTGTGTCCTATTGAAGTAGCCCGAAGCAGAGACTGACGAGAATCACTTTCATTGATAGGGGTTGCGAAGCTTCAAAAAAACTGCGAGTTTCCTGAAATCTCAGCAAACATTTTTTCACCCAATCTTGATGATACTTCCATTTAATGATCAGTACACCAATCCCACTTGGCTCACCAAATTTCGTTCTTCTAGGTTACACCGTTCCTTTGCAGTAACCGTTTTCATGTTTAGGTTTCACTCTGTTTTCTCCTATATGGATACATGTAGTTGGAACTCTAAATCAAACACGGTTTGTGCTAGCTCTTTGAAACTTGGCAAAATAATGTAGTTCCAATTCCATCGCTATGGTTTGTGTCCTATTGAAGTAGCCCCAAGCAGAGACTGACGAGAATCACTTTCATTGAAAGGGGTTGCCAAGCTTCCAAAAAACCTCGAGTTTCCTGAAATCCCAGCAAACATTTTTTCACCCAACCTTGATGATAGTTGCAGGTAATTTTCAGTACACCAATCCCACTTGGCTCACCAAATTTCGTTCTTCTAGGTCAAACCATTCCTTTGCAGTAACCGTTTTCATGTTTAGGTTTCACTCTGTTTTCTCCTATATGGATACATGTAGTTGGAACTCTAAATCAAACACGGTTTGTGCTAGCTGTTTGAAACTTGGCACAATAATGTAGTTCCAAGTTCTATCGCTATGGTTTGTGTCCTATTGAAGTAGCCCCAAGCAGAGACTGACGAGAATCACTTTCATTGAAAGGGGTTGCCAAGCTTCAAAAAAACTGCGAGTTTCCTGAAATCTCAGCAAACATTTTTTCACCCAATCTTGATGATACTTCCATTTAATGATCAGTACACCAATCCCACTTGGCTCACCAAATTTCGTTCTTCTAGGTTAAACCGTTCCTTTGCAGTAACCCTTTTCATGTTTAGGTTTCAGTCTGTTTTCTCCTATATGGATACATGTAGTTGGAACTCTAAATCAAACACGGTTTGTGCTAGCTCTTTGAAACTTGGCACAATAATGTAGTTCCAAGTTCTATCGCTATGGTTTGTGTCCTATTGAAGTAGCCCCAAGCAGAGACTGACGAGAATCACTTTCATTGTAAGGGGTTGCCAAGCTTCCAAAAAACTACGAGTTTCCTGAAATCTCAGCAAACATTTTTTCACCCAATCTTGATGATACTTCCATTTAATGAAAAGTACACCAATCCCACTTGGCTCACCAAATTTTGTTCTTCTAGGTCAAACCGTTCCTTTGCAGTAACCGTTTTCATGTTTAGGTTTCACTCTGTTTTCTCCTATATGGATACATGTAGTAGGAACTCTAAATCAAACACGGTTTGTGCTAGCTCTTTGAACATTGGCACAATAATGTAGTTCCAAGTTCTATCGCTATGGTTTGTGTCCTATTGAAGTAGCCCCAAGCAGAGACTGACGAGAATCACTTTCATTGAAAGGGGTTGCCAAGCTTCCAAAAAACTACGAGTTTCCTGAAATCCCAGCAAACATTTTTTCACCCAATTTTGATGATACATGCAGGTAATTATCAGTACACCAATCCCACATGGCTCACCAAATTTCGTTCTTCTAGGTCAAACCGTTCCTTTGCAGTAACCGTTTTCATGTTTAGGTTTCACTCTGTTTTCTCCTATATGGATACATGTAGTTGGAACTCTAAATCAAACACGGTTTTTGCTAGTTGTTTGAAACTTGGCACAATAATGTAGTTCCAAGTTCTATCGCTATGGTTTGTGTCCTATTGAAGTAGCCCCAAGCAGAGACTGACGAGAATCACTTTCATTGAAAGGGGTTGCCAAGCTTCAAAAAAACTGCGAGTTTCCTGAAATCTCAGCAAACATTTTTTCACCCAATCTTGATGATACTTCCATTTAATGATCAGTACACCAATCCCACTTGGCTCACCAAATTTCGTTCTTCTAGGTTAAACCGTTCCTTTGCAGTAACCCTTTTCATGTTTAGGTTTCACTCTGTTTTCTCCTATATGGATACATGTAGTTGGAACTCTAAATCAAACACGGTTTATGCTAGCTCTTTGAACATTGGCACAATAATGTAGTTCCAAGTTCTATCGCTATGGTTTGTGTCCTATTGAAGTAGCCCCAAGCAGAGACTGACGAGAATCACTTTCATTGAAAGGGGTTGCCAAGCTTCCAAAAAACTACGAGTTTCCTGAAATCTCAGCAAACATTTTTTCACCCAATCTTGATGATACTTGCAGGTAATGATCAGTACACCAATCCCACTTGGCTCACCAAATTTCGTTCTTCTAGGTCAAACCGTTCCTTTGCAGTAAACGTTTTCATGTTTAGGTTTCACTGTGTTTTCTCCAATATGGATACATGTAGTTGGAACTCTAAATCAAACACGGTTTGTGCTAGCTCCTTGAAACTTGGCACAATAATGTAGTTCCAAGTTCTATCGCTATGGTTTGTGTCCTATTGACGTAGCCCCAAGCAGAGACTGACGAGAATCACTTTCATTGAAAGGGGTTGCCAAGCTTCCAAAAAACTACGAGTTTCCTGAAATCTCAGCAAACATTTTTTCACCCAATCTTGATGATACTTCCATTTAATGATCAGTACACCAATCCCACTTGGCTCACCAAATTTCGTTCTTCTAGGTCAAACCGTTCCTTTACAGTAACCCTTTTCATGTTTAGGTTTCACTCTGTTTTCTCCAATATGGATACATGTAGTTGAAACTCTAAATCAAACACGGTTTGTGCTAGCTCTTTGAAACTTGGCACAATAATGTAGTTCCAAGTTCTATCGCTATAGCTTGTGTCCTATTGAAGTAGCCCCAAGCAGAGACTGACGAGAATCACTTTCATTGAAAGGGGTTGCCAAGCTTCCTAAAAACTACGAGTTTCCTGAAATCCCAGCAAACATTTTTTCACCCAACATTGATGATAGTTGCAGGTAATTTTCAGTACACCAATCCCACGTGGCTCACCAAATTTCGGTCTTCTAGGTCCAACCGTTCCTTTGCAGTAACCGTTTTCATGTTTAGGTTTCACTCTGTTTTCTCCTATATGGATACATGTAGTTGGAACTCTAAATCAAACACGGTTTTTGCTAGTTGTTTGAAACTTGGCACAATAATGTAGTTCCAAGTTCTATCGCTATGGTTTGTGTCCTATTGAAGTAGCCCCAAGCAGAGACTGACGAGAATCACTTTCATTGAAAGGGGTTGCCAAGCTTCAAAAAAACTGCGAGTTTCCTGAAATCTCAACAAACATTTTTTCACCCAATCTTGATGATACTTCCATTTAATGATCAGTACACCAATCCCACTTGTCTCACCAAATTTCGTTCTTCTAGGTTAAACCGTTACTTTGCAGTAACCGTTTTCATGTTTAGGTTTCACTCTGTTTTCTCCTATATGGATACATGTAGTTGGAACTCTAAATCAAACACGGTTTGTGCTAGCTCTTTGAAACTTGGCACAATAATGTAGTTCCAAGTTCTATCGCTATGGTTTGTGTCCTATTGAAGTAGCCCCAAGCAGAGACTGACGAGAATCACTTTCATTGAAAGGGGTTGCCAAGCTTCAATAATACTGCGAGTTTCCTGAAATCTCAGCAAACATTTTTTCACCCAATCTTGATGATACTTCCATTTAATGATCAGTACACCAATCCCACTGGGCTCACCAAATTTCGTTCTTCTAGGTTAAACCGTTCCTTTGCAGTAACCGTTTTCATGTTTAGGTTTCACTCTGTTTTCTCCAATATGGATACATGTAGTTGGAAGTCTAAATCAAACATGGTTTGTGCTAGCTCTTTGAAACTTGGCACAGTAATGTAGTTACAAGTTCTATCGCTATGGTTTGTGTCCTATTGAAGTAGCCCCAAGCAGAGACTGACGAGAATCACTTTCATTGTAAGGGGTTGCCAAGCTTCCAAAAAACTACGAGTTTCCTGAAATCTCAGCAAACATTTTTTCACCCAATCGTGATGATACTTCCATTTAATGAAAATACACCAATCCCACTTGGCTCACCAATTTTGTTCTTCTACGTCAAACCGTTCCTTTGCAGTAACCGTTTTCATGTTTAGGTTTCACTCTGTTTTCTCCTATATGGATACATGTAGTAGGAACTCTAAATCAAACACGGTTTGTGCTAGCTCTTTGAACATTGGCACAATAATGTAGTTCCAAGTTCTATCGCTATGGTTTGTGTCCTATTGAAGTAGCCCCAAGCAGAGACTGACGAGAATCACTTTCATTGAAAGGGGTTGCCAAGCTTCCAAAAAACTACGAGTTTCCTGAAATCTCAGCAAACATTTTTTCACCCAATCTTGATGATACTTCCATTTAATGATCAGTACACCAATCCCACTTGGCTCACCAAATTTCGTTCTTCTAGGTCAAACCGTTCCTTTGCAGTAACCGTTTTCAGGTTTAGGTTTCACTGTGTTTTCTCCAATATGGATACATGTAGTTGGAACTCTAAATCAAACACGGTTTGTGCTAGCTCCTTGAAACTTGGCACAATAATGTAGTTCCAAGTTCTATCGCTATGGTTTGTGTCCTATTGACGTAGCCCAAAGCAGAGACTGACGAGAATCACTTTCATTGAAAGGGGTTGCCAAGCTTCCAAGAAACTACGAATTTCCTGAAATCTCAGCAAACATTTTTTCACCCAATCTTGATGATACTTCCATTTAATGATCAGTACACCAATCCCACTTGCCTCACCAAATTTTGTTCTTCTAGGTCAAACCGTTCCTTTGCAGTAACCGTTTTCATGTTTAGGTTTCACTCTGTTTTCTCCTATATGGATACATGTAGTAGGAACTCTAAATCAAACACGGTTTGTGCTAGCTCTTTGAACATTGGCACAATAATGTAGTTCCAAGTTCTATCGCTATGGTTTGTGTCCTATTGAAGTAGGCCCAAGCAGAGACTGACGAGAATCACTTTCATTGAAAGGGGTTGCCAAGCTTCCAAAAAACTACGAGTTTCCTGAAATCCCAGCAAACATTTTTTCACCCAATTTTGATGATACTTGCAGGTAATTATCAGTACACCAATCCCACATGGCTCACCAAATTTCGTTCTTCTAGGTCAAACCGTTCCTTTGCAGTAACCGTTTTCATGATTAGGTTTCACTCTGTTTTCTCCTATATGGATACATGTAGTTGGAACTCTAAATCAAACACGGTTTTTGCTAGTTGTTGGAAACTTGGCACAATAATGTAGTTCCAAGTTCTATCGCTATGGTTTGTGTCCTATTGAAGTAGCCCCAAGCAGAGACTGACGAGAATCACTTTCATTGAAAGGGGTTGCCAAGCTTCAAAAAAACTGCGAGTTTCCTGAAATCTCAGCAAACATTTTTTCACCCAATCTTGATGATACTTCCATTTAATGATCAGTACACCAATCCCACTTGTCTCACCAAATTTCGTTCTTCTAGGTTAAACCGTTCCTTTGCAGTAACCGTTTTCATGTTTAGGTTTCACTCTGTTTTCTCCTATATGGATACATGTAGTTGGAAGTCTAAATCAAACACCGTTTGTGCTAGCTCTTTGAAACTTGGCACAATAATGTAGTTCCAAGTTCTATCGCTATGGTTTGTGTCCTATTGAAGTAGCCCCAAGCAGAGAGTGACGAGATCACTTTCATTGTAAGGGGTTGCCAAGCTTCCAAAAAACTATGAGTTTCCTGAAATCTCAGCAAACATTTTTTCACCCAATCTTGATGATACTTCCATTTAATGAAAATACACCAATCCCACTTGGCTCACCAAATTTTGTTCTTCTAGGTCAAACCGTTCCTTTGCAGTAACCGTTTTCATGTTTAGGTTTCACTCTGTTTTCTCCGATATGGATACATGTAGTAGGAACTCTAAATCAAAAAAGGTTTGTGCTAGCTCTTTGAACATTGGCACAATAATGTAGTTCCAGGTTCTATCGCTATGGTTTGTGTCCTATTGAAGTAGCCCCAAGCAGAGACTGACGAGAATCACTTTCATTGAAAGGGGTTGCCAAGCTTCCTAAAAACTACGAGTTTCCTGAAATCCCAGCAAACATTTTTTCACCCAACATTGATGATAGTTGCAGGTAATTTTCAGTACACCAATCCCACGTGGCTCACCAAATTTCGGTCTTCTAGGTCAAACCGTTCCTTTGCAGTAACCGTTTTCATGTTTAGGTTTCACTCTGTTTTCTCCTATATGGATACATGTAGTTGGAACTCTAAATCAAACACGGTTTGTGCTAGCTCTTTGAAACTTGGCACAATCATGCAGTTCCAAGGTCTATCGCTATGGTTTGTGTCCTATTGAAGTAGCCCCAAGCAGAGACTGACGAGAATCACTTTCATTGATAGGGGTTGCCAAGCTTCAAAAAAACTGCGAGTTTCCTGAAATCTCAGCAAACATTTTTTCACCCAATTTTGATGATACTTGCAGGTAATCATCAGTACACCAATCCCACATGGCTCACCAAATTTCGTTCTTCTAGGTCAAACCGTTCCTTTGCAGTAACCGTTTTCATGTTTAGCTTTCACTCTGTTTTCTCCTATATGGATACATGTAGTTGGAACTCTAAATCAAACACGGTTTTTGCTAGTTGTTTGAAACTTGGCACAATAATGTAGTTCCAAGTTCTATCGCTATGGTTTGTGTCCTATTGAAGTAGCCCCAAGCAGAGACTGCCGAGAATCACTTTCATTGAAAGGGGTTGCCAAGCTTCCAAAAAACTACGAGTTTCCTGAAATCCCAGCAAATATTTTTTCACCCAACCTTGATGATAGTTGCAGGTAATTTTCAGTACACCAATCCCACTTGGCTCACCAAATTTCGTTCTTCTAGGTCAAACCATTCCTTTGCAGTAACCGTTTTCATGTTTAGGTTTCACTCTGTTTTCTCCTATATGGATACATGTAGTTGGAACTCTAAATCAAACAAGGTTTGTGCTAGCTGTTTGAAACTTGGCACAATAATGTAGTTCCAAGTTCTATCGCTATGGTTTGTGTCCTATTGAAGTAGCCCCAAGCAGAGACTGACGAGAATCACTTTCATTGAAAGGGGTTGCCAAGCTTCAAAAAAACTGCGAGTTTCCTGAAATCTCAGCAAACATTTTTTCACCCAATCTTGATGATACTTCCATTTAATGATCAGTACACCAATCCCACTTGGCTCACCAAATTTCGTTCTTCTAGGTTAAACCGTTCCTTTGCAGTAACCCTTTTCATGTTTAGGTTTCACTCTGTTTTCTCCTATATGGATACATGTATTTGGAACTCTAAATCAAACACGGTTTATGCTAGCTCTTTGAACATTGGCACAATAATGTAGTTCCAAGTTCTATCGCTATGGTTTGTGTCCTATTGAAGTAGCCCCAAGCAGAGACTGACGAGAATCACTTTCATTGAAAGGGGTTGCCAAGCTTCCAAAAAACTACGAGTTTCCTGAAATCTCAGCAAACATTTTTTCACCCAATCTTGATGATACTTGCAGGTAATGATCAGTACACCAATCCCACTTGGCTCACCAAATTTCGTTCTTCTAGGTCAAACCGTTCCTTTGCAGTAAACGTTTTCATGTTTAGGTTTCACTGTGTTTTTCTCCAATATGGATACATGTAGTTGGAACTCTAAATCAAACACGGTTTGTGCTAGCTCCTTGAAACTTGGCACAATAATGTAGTTCCAAGTTCTATCGCTATGGTTTGTGTCCTATTGACGTAGCCCCAAGCAGAGACTGACGAGAATCACTTTCATTGAAAGGGGTTGCCAAGCTTCCAAAAAACTACGAGTTTCCTGAAATCTCAGCAAACATTTTTTCACCCAATCTTGATGATACTTCCATTTAATGATCAGTACACCAATCCCACTTGGCTCACCAAATTTCGTTCTTCTAGGTCAAACCGTTCCTTTGCAGTAACCCTTTTCATGTTTAGGTTTCACTCTGTTTTCTCCAATATGGATACATGTAGTTGAAACTCTAAATCAAACACGGTTTGTGCTAGCTCTTTGAAACTTGGCACAATAATGTAGTTCCAAGTTCTATCGCTATAGCTTGTGTCCTATTGAAGTAGCCCCAAGCAGAGACTGACGAGAATCACTTTCATTGAAAGGGGTTGCCAAGCTTCCTAAAAACTACGAGTTTCCTGAAATCCCAGCAAACATTTTTTCACCTAACATTGATGATAGTTGCAGGTAATTTTCAGTACACCAATCCCACGTGGCTCACCAAATTTCGGTCTTCTAGGTCCAACCGTTCCTTTGCAGTAACCGTTTTCATGTTTAGGTTTCACTCTGTTTTCTCCTATATGGATACATGTAGTTGGAACTCTAAATCAAACACGGTTTGTGCTAGCTCTTTGAAACTTGGAAAAATAATGTAGTTCCAATTCTATCGCTATGGTTTGTGTCCTATTGAAGTAGCCCCAAGCAGAGACTGACGAGAATCACTTTCATTGAAAGGGGTTGCCAACCTTCCAAAAAACTAAGAGTTTCCTGAAATCCCAGCAAACATTTTTTCACCCAACCTTGATGATAGTTGCAGGTAATTTTCAGTACACCAATCCCACGTGGCTCACCAAATTTCGGTCTTCTAGGTCAAACCGTACCTTTGCAGTAACCGTTTTCATGTTTAGGTTTCACTCTGTTTTCTCCTATATGGATACATGTAGTTGGATCTCTAAATCAAACACGGTTTGTGCTAGCTGTTTGAAACTTGGCACAATAATGTAGTTCCAAGTTCTATCGCTATGGTTTGTGTCCTATTGAAGTAGCCCCAAGCAGAGACTGACGAGAATCACTTTCATTGAAAGGGGTTGCCAAGCTTCAAAAAAACTGCGAGTTTCCTGAAATCTCAGGAAACATTTTTTCACCCAATCTTGATGATACTTCCATTTAATGATCAGTACACCAATCCCACTTGGCTCACCAAATTTCGTTCTTCTAGGTTAAACCGTTCCTTTGCAGTAACCCTTTTCATGTTTAGGTTTCACTCTGTTTTCTCCTATATGGATACATGTAGTTGGAACTCTAAATCAAACACGGTTTGTGCTAGCTGTTTGAAACTTGGCACAATAATGTAGTTCCAAGTTCTATCGCTATGGTTTGTGTCCTATTGAAGTAGCCCCAAGCAGAGACTGACGAGAATCACTTTCATTGAAAGGGGTTGCCAAGCTTCAAAAAACTACGAGTTTCCTGAAATCTCAGCAAACATTTTTTCACCCAAATCTTGATGATACTTCCATTTAATGAACAGTACACCAATCCACTTGGCTCACCAAATTTCGTTCTTCTAGGTTAAACCGTTCCTTTGCAGTAACCGTTTTCATGTTTAGGTTTCACTCTGTTTTCTCCTATATGGATACATGTAGTAGGAACTCTAAATCAAACACGGTTTGTGCTAGCTCTTTGAACATTGGCACAATAATGTAGTTCCAAGTTCTATCGCTATGGTTTGTGTCCTATTGAAGTAGCCCCAAGAAGAGACTGACGAGAATCACTTTCATTGAAAGGGGTTGCCAAGCTTCCAAAAAACTACGAGTTTCCTGAAATCCCAGCAAACATTTTTTCACCCAACTTTTGATGATACTTGCAGGTAATTATCAGTACACCAATCCCACATGGCTCACCAAATTTCGTTCTTCTAGGTCAAACCGTTCCTTTGCAGTAACCCTTTTCATGTTTAGGTTTCACTCTGTTTTCTCCTATATGGATACATGTAGTTGGAACTCTAAATCAAACACGGTTTTTGCTAGTTGTTTGAAACTTGGCACAATAATGTAGTTCCAAGTTCTATCGCTATGGTTTGTGTCCTATTGAAGTAGCCCCAAGCAGAGACTGACGAGAATCACTTTCATTGAAAGGGGTTGCCAAGCTTCAAAAAAACTGCGAGTTTCCTGAAATCTCAGCAAACATTTTTTCACCCAATCTTGATGATACTTCCATTTAATGATCAGTACACCAATCCCACTTGTCTCACCAAATTTCGTTCTTCTAGGTTAAACCGTTCCTTTGCAGTAACCGTTTTCATGTATAGGTTTCACTCTGTTTTCTCCTATATGGATACATGTAGTTGGAACTCTAAATCAAACACGGTTTGTGCTAGCTCTTTGAAACTTGGCACAATAATGTAGTTCCAAGTTCTATAACTATGGTTTGTGTCCTATTGAAGTAGCCCCAAGCAGAGACTGACGAGAATCACTTTCATTGAAAGGGGTTGCCAAGCTTCCAAAAAACTGCGATTTTCCTGAAATCTCAGCAAACATTTTTTCACCCAATCTTGATGATACTTCCATTTAATGATCAGTACACCAATCCCACTTGGCTCACCAAATTTCGTTCTTCTAGGTTACACCGTTCCTTTGCAGTAACCGTTTTCATGTTTAGGTTTCACTCTGTTTTCTCCTATATGGATACATGTAGTTGGAACTCTAAATCAAACACGGTTTGTGCTAGCTCTTTGAAACTTGGCAAAATAATGTAGTACCAATTCTATCGCTATGGTTTGTGTCCTATTGAAGTAGCCCCAAGCAGAGACTGACGAGAATCACTTTCATTGAAAGGGGTTGCCAAGCTTCCAAAAAACTACGAGTTTCCTGAAATCCCAGCAAACATTTTTTCACCCAACCTTGATGATAGTTGCAGGTAATTTTCAGTACACCAATCCCACGTGGCTCACCAAATTTCGGTCTTCTAAGTCAAACCGTTCCTTTGCAGTAACCGTTTTCATGTTTAGGTTTCACTCTGTTTTCTCCTATATGGATTCATGTAGTTGGAACTCTAAATCAAACACGGTTTGTGCTAGCTGTTTGAAACTTGGCACAATAATGTAGTTCCAAGTTCTATCGCTATGGTTTGTGTCCTATTGAAGTAGCCCCAAGCAGAGACTGACGAGAATCACTTTCATTGAAAGGGGTTGCCAAGCTTCAAAAAAACTGCGAGTTTCCTGAAATCTCAGCAAACATTTTTTCACCCAATCTTGATGATACTTCCATTTAATGATCAGTACACCAATCCCACTTGGCTCACCAAATTTCGTTCTTCTAGGTTAAACCGTTCCTTTGCAGTAACCCTTTTCATGTTTAGGTTTCACTCTGTTTTCTCCTATATGGATACATGTAGTTGGAACTCTAAATCAAACACGGTTTGTGCTAGCTCTTTGAAACTTGGCACAATAATGTAGTTCCAAGTTCTATCGCTATGGTTTGTGTCCTATTGAAGTAGCCCCAAGCAGAGACTGACGAGAATCACTTTCATTGAAAGGGGTTGCCAAGCTTCAAAAAACTACGAGTTTCCTGAAATCTCAGCAAACATTTTTTCACCAAATCTTGATGATACTTCCATTTAATGAACAGTACACCAATCCCACTTGGCTCACCAAATTTTGTTCTTCTAGGTTAAACCGTTCCTTTGCAGTAACCGTTTTCATGTTTAGGTTTCACTCTGTTTTCTCCTATATGGATACATGTAGTAGGAACTCTAAATCAAACACGGTTTGTGCTAGCTCTTTGAACATTGGCACAATAATGTAGTTCCAAGTTCTATCGCTATGGTTTGTGTCCTATTGAAGTAGCCCCAAGCAGAGACTGACGAGAATCACTTTCATTTAAAGGGGTTGCCAAGCTTCCAAAAAACTACGAGTTTCCTGAAATCCCAGCAAACATTTTTTCACCCAATTTTGATGATACTTGCAGGTAATTATCAGTACACCAATCCCACATGGCTCACCAAATTTCGTTCTTCTAGGTCAAACCGTTCCTTTGCAGTAACCGTTTTCATGTTTAGGTTTCACTCTGTTTTCTCCTATATGGATACATGTAGTTGGAGCTCCAAATCAAACACGGTTTTTGCTAGTTGTTTGAAACTTGGCACAATAATGTAGTTCCAAGTTCTATCGCTATGGTTTGTGTCCTATTGAAGTAGCCCCAAGCAGAGACTGACGAGAATCACTTTCATTGAAAGGGGTTGCCAAGCTTCAAAAAAACTGCGAGTTTCCTGAAATCTCAGCAAACATTTTTTCACCCAATCTTGATGATACTTCCATTTAATGATCAGTACACCAATCCCACTTGTCTCACCAAATTTCGTTCTTCTAGGTTAAACCGTTCCTTTGCAGTAACCGTTTTCATGTATAGGTTTCACTCTGTTTTCTCCTATATGGATATATGTAGTTGGAACTCTAAATCAAACACGGTTTGTGCTAGCTCTTTGAAACTTGGCACAATAATGTAGTTCCAAGTTCTATAGCTATGGTTTGTGCCCTATTGAAGTAGCCCCAAGCAGAGACTGACGAGAATCACTTTCATTGAAAGGGGTTGCCAAGCTTCAAAAAAACTGTGAGTTTCCTGAAATCTCAGCAAACATTTTTTCACCCAATCTTGATGATACTTCCATTTAATGATCAGTACACCAATCCCACTTGGCTCACCAAATTTCGTTCTTCTAGGTTAAACCGTTCCTTTGCAGTAACCGTTTTCATGTTTAGGTTTCACTGTGTTTTCTCCAATATGGATACATGTAGTTGGAACTCTAAATCAAACACGGTTTGTGCTAGCTCCTTGAAACTTGGCACAATAATGTAGTTCCAAGTTCTATCGCTATGGTTTGTGTCCTATTGACGTAGCCCAAAGCAGAGACTGACGAAAATCACTTTCATTGAAAGGGGTTGCCAAGCTTCCAAAAAACTACGAGTTTCCTGAAATCTCAGCAAACATTTTTTCACCCAATATTGATGATACTTCCATTTAATGATCAGTACACCAATCAAACTTGGCTCACCAAATTTCGTTCTTCTAGGTCAAACCGTTCCTTTGCAGTAACCCTTTTCATATTTAGGTTTCACTCTGTTTTCTCCTATATGGATACATGTAGTTGGAACTCTAAATCAAACACGGTTTGTGCTAGCGCTTTGAAACTTTTCACAACAATATAGTTCCAAGGTCTATCGCTATCGTTTGTGTCCTATTGAAGTAGCCCCAAGCAGAGACTGAGAGAATCACATTCATTGAAAGGGGTTGCCAAGCTTCCAAGAAACTACGAATTTCCTGAAATCTCAGCAAACATTTTTTCACCCAATCTTGATGATACTTCCATTTAATGATCAGTACACCAAACCCACTTGGCTCACCAAATTTTGTTCTTCTAGGTCAAACCGTTCCTTTGCAGTAACCGTTTTCATGTTTAGGTTTCACTCTGTTTTCTCCTATATGGATACATGTAGTAGGAACTCTAAATCAAACACGGTTTGTGCTAGCTCTTTGAACATTGGCACAATAATATAGTTCCAAGTTCTATCGCTATGGTTTGTGTCCTATTGAAGTAGGCCCAAGCAGAGACTGTCGAGAATCACTTTCATTGAAAGGGGGTTGCCAAGCTTCCAAAAAACTACGAGTTTCCTGAAATCTCAGCAAACATTTTTTCACCCAATTTTGATGATACTTGCAGGTAATTATCAGTACACCAATCCCACATGGCTCACCAAATTTCGTTCTTCTAGGTCAAACCGTTCCTTTGCAGTAACCGTTTTCATGATTAGGTTTCACTCTGTTTTCTCCTATATGGATACATGTAGTTGGAACTCTAAATCAAACACGGTTTTTGCTAGTTGTTTGAAACTTGGCACAATAATGTAGTTCCAAGTTCTATCGCTATGGTTTGTGTCCTATTGAAGTAGCCCCAAGCAGAGACTGACGAGAATCACTTTCATTGAAAGGGGTTGCCAAGCTTCAAAAAACTGCGAGTTTCCTGAAAATCTCAGCAAACATTTTTTCACCCAATCTTGATGATACTTCCATTTAATGATCAGTACACCAATCCCACTTGTCTCACCAAATTTCGTTCTTCTAGGTTAAACCGTTCCTTTGCAGTAACCGTTTTCATGTTTAGGTTTCACTCTGTTTTCTCCTATATGGATACATGTAGTTGGAACTCTAAATCAAACACGGTTTTTGCTTGTTGTTTGAAACTTGGCACAATAATGTAGTTCCAAGTTCTATAGCTATGGTTTGTGTCCTATTGAAGTAGCCCCAAGCAGAGACTGACGAGAATCACTTTCATTGAAAGGGGTTGCCAAGCTTCAAAAAAACTGTGAGTTTCCTGAAATCTCAGCAAACATTTTTTCACCCAATCTTGATGATACTTCCATTTAATGATCAGTACACCAATCCCACTTGGCTCACCAAATTTCGTTCTTCTAGGTTAAACCGTTCCTTTGCAGTAACCGTTTTCATGTTTAGGTTTCACTGTGTTTTCTCCAATATGGATACATGTAGTTGGAACTCTAAATCAAACACGGTTTGTGCTAGCTCCTTGAAACTTGGCACAATAATGTAGTTCCAAGTTCTATCGCTATGGTTTGTGTCCTATTGACGTAGCCCAAAGCAGAGACTGACGAAAATCACTTTCATTGAAAGGGGTTGCCAAGCTTCCAAAAAACTACGAGTTTCCTGAAATCTCAGCAAACATTTTTTCACCCAATATTGATGATACTTCCATTTAATGATCAGTACACCAATCAAACTTGGCTCACCAAATTTCGTTCTTCTAGGTCAAACCGTTCCTTTGCAGTAACCCTTTTCATATTTAGGTTTCACTCTGTTTTCTCCTATATGGATACATGTAGTTGGAACTCTAAATCAAACACGGTTTGTGCTAGCGCTTTGAAACTTTTCACAACAATATAGTTCCAAGGTCTATCGCTATGGTTTGTGTCCTATTGAAGTAGCCTCAAGCAGAGACTGAGAGAATCACATTCATTGAAAGGGGTTGCCAAGCTTCCAAGAAACTACGAATTTCCTGAAATCTCAGCAAACATTTTTTCACCCAATCTTGATGATACTTCCATTTAATGATCAGTACACCAATCCCACCTTGGCTCACCAAATTTTGTTCTTCTAGGTCAAACCGTTCCTTTGCAGTAACCGTTTTCATGTTTAGGTTTCACTCTGTTTTCTCCTATATGGATACATGTAGTAGGAACTCTAAATCAAACACGGTTTGTGCTAGCTCTTTGAACATTGGCACAATAATGTAGTTCCAAGTTCTATCGCTATGGTTTGTGTCCTATTGAAGTAGGCCCAAGAAGAGACTGTCGAGAATCACTTTCATTGAAAGGGGTTGCCAAGCTTCCAAAAAACTACGAGTTTCCTGAAATCCCAGCAAACATTTTTTCACCCAATTTTGATGATACTTGCAGGTAATTATCAGTACACCAATCCCACATGGCTCACCAAATTTCGTTCTTCTAGGTCAAACCGTTCCTTTGCAGTAACCGTTTTCATGATTAGGTTTCACTCTGTTTTCTCCTATATGGATACATGTAGTTGGAACTCTAAATCAAACACGGTTTTTGCTAGTTGTTTGAAACTTGGCACAATAATGTAGTTCCAAGTTCTATCGCTATGGTTTGTGTCCTATTGAAGTAGCCCCAAGCAGAGACTGACGAGAATCACTTTCATTGAAAGGGGTTGCCAAGCTTCAAAAAAACTGCGAGTTTCCTGAAATCTCAGCAAATATTTTTTCACCCAATCTTGATGATACTTCCATTTAATGATCAGTACACCAATCCCACTTGTCTCACCAAATTTCGTTCTTCTAGGTTAAACCGTTCCTTTGCAGTAACCGTTTTCATGTTTAGGTTTCACTCTGTTTTCTCCTATATGGATACATGTAGTTGGAACTCTAAATCAAACACGGTTTTTGCTTGTTGTTTGAAACTTGGCACAATAATGTAGTTCCAAGTTCTATCGATATGGTTTGTGTCCTATTGAAGTAGCCCCAAGCAGAGACTGACGAGAATCACTTTCATTGAAAGGGGTTGCCAAGCTTCAAAAAAACTGCGAGTTTCCTGAAATCTCAGCAAACATTTTTTCACCCAATCTTGATGATACTTCCATTTAATGATCAGTACACCAATCCCACTTGGCTCACCAAATTTCGTTCTTCTAGGTTAAACCGTTCCTTTGCAGTAACCGTTTTCATGTTTAGGTTTCACTGTGTTTTCTCCAATATGGATACATGTAGTTGGAACTCTAAATCAAACACGGTTTGTGCTAGCTCTTTGAAAATTGGCACAATAATGTAGTTCCAAGTTCTATCGCTATGGTTTGTGTCCTATTGACGTAGCCCAAAGCAGAGACTGACGAAAATCACTTTCATTGAAAGGGGTTGCCAAGCTTCCAAAAAACTACGAGTTTCCTGAAATCTCAGCAAACATTTTTTCACCCAATATTGATGATACTTCCATTTAATGATCAGTACACCAATCAAACTTGGCTCACCAAATTTCGTTCTTCTAGGTCAAACCGTTCCTTTGCAGTAACCCTTTTCATGTTTAGGTTTCACTCTGTTTTCTCCTATATGGATACATGTAGTTGGAACTCTAAATCAAACACGGTTTGTGCTAGCGCTTTGAAACTTTTCACAACAATATAGTTCCAAGGTCTATCGCTATGGTTTGTGTCCTATTGAAGTAGCCCCAAGCAGAGACTGACGAGAATCACATTCATTGAAAGGGGTTGCCAAGCTTCCAAGAAACTACGAATTTCCTGAAATCTCAGCAAACATTTTTTCACCCAATCTTGATGATACTTCCATTTAATGATCAGTACACCAATCCCACTTGGCTCACCAAATTTTGTTCTTCTAGGTCAAACCGTTCCTTTGCAGTAACCGTTTTCATGTTTAGGTTTCACTCTGTTTTCTCCTATATGGATACATGTAGTAGGAACTCTAAATCAAACACGGTTTGTGCTAGCTCTTTGAACATTGGCACAATAATGTAGTTCCAAGTTCTATCGCTATGGTTTGTGTCCTATTGAAGTAGGCCCAAGCAGAGACTGACGAGAATCACTTTCATTGAAAGGGGTTGCCAAGCTTCCAAAAAACTACGAGTTTCCTGAAATCCCAGCAAACATTTTTTCACCCAATTTTGATGATACTTGCAGGTAATTATCAGTACACCAATCCCACATGGCTCACCAAATTTCGTTCTTCTAGGTCAAACCGTTCCTTTGCAGTAACCGTTTTCATGATTAGGTTTCACTCTGTTTTCTCCTATATGGATACATGTAGTTGGAACTCTAAATCAAACACGGTTTTTGCTAGTTGTTTGAAACTTGGCACAATAATGTAGTTCCAAGTTCTATCGCTATGGTTTGTGTCCTATTGAAGTAGCCCCAAGCAGAGACTGACGAGAATCACTTTCATTGAAAGGGGTTGCCAAGCTTCAAAAAAACTGCGAGTTTCCTGAAATCTCAGCAAACATTTTTTCACCCAATCTTGATGATACTTCCATTTAATGATCAGTACACCAATCCCACTTGTCTCACCAAATTTCGTTCTTCTAGGTTAAACCGTTCCTTTGCAGTAACCGTTTTCATGTTTAGGTTTCACTCTGTTTTCTCCTATATGGATACATGTAGTTGGAACTCTAAATCAAACACGGTTTGTGCTAGCTCTTTGAAACTTGGCACAATAATGTAGTTCCAAGTTCTATCGCTATGGTTTGTGTCCTATTGAAGTAGCCCCAAGCAGAGACTGACGAGAATCACTTTCATTGAAAGGGGTTGCCAAGCTTCAAAAAAACTGCGAGTTTCCTGAAATCTCAGCAAACATTTTTTCACCCAATCTTGATGATACTTCCATTTAATGATCAGTACTACAATCCCACTTGGCTCACCAAATTTCGTTCTTCTAGGTTAAACCGTTCCTTTGCAGTAACCGTTTTCATGTTTAGGTTTCACTCTGTTTTCTCCAATATGGATACATGTAGTTGGAAGTCTAAATCAAACACCGTTTGTGCTAGCTCTTTGAAACTTGGCACAATAATGTAGTTACAAGTTCTATCGCTATGGTTTGTGTCCTATTGAAGTAGCCCCAAGCAGAGAGTGACGAGAATCACTTTCATTGTAAGGGGTTGCCAAGCTTCCAAAAAACTATGAGTTTCCTGAAATCTCAGCAAACATTTTTTCACCCAATCTTGATGATACTTCCATTTAATGAAAATACACCAATCCCACTTGGCTCACCAAATTTTGTTCTTCTAGGTCAAACCGTTCCTTTGCAGTAACCGTTTTCATGTTTAGGTTTCACTCTGTTTTCTCCTATATGGATACATGTAGTAGGAACTCTAAATCAAAAAAGGTTTGTGCTAGCTCTTTGAACATTGGCACAATAATGTAGTTCCAAGTTCTATCGCTATGGTTTGTGTCCTATTGAAGTAGCCCCAAGCAGAGACTGACGAGAATCACTTTCATTGAAAGGGGTTGCCAAGCTTCCAAAAAACTACGAGTTTCCTGAAATCTCAGCAAACATTTTTTCACCCAATCTTGATGATACTTGCAGGTAATGATCAGTACACCAATCCCACTTGGCTCACCAAATTTCGTTCTTCTAGGTCAAACCGTTCCTTTGCAGTAACCGTTTTCATGTTTAGGTTTCACTGTGTTTTCTCCAATATGGATACATGTAGTTGGAACTCTAAATCAAACACGGTTTGTGCTAGCTCCTTGAAACTTGGCACAATAATGTAGTTCCAAGTTCTATCGCTATGGTTTGTGTCCTATTGACGTAGCCCCAAGCAGAGACTGACGAGAATCACTTTCATTGAAAGGGGTTGCCAAGCTTCAAAAAAACTGCGAGTTTCCTGAAATCTCAGCAAACATTTTTTCACCCAATCTTGATGATACTTCCATTTAATGATCAGTACACCAATCAAACTTGGCTCACCAAATTTCGTTCTTCTAGGTCAAACCGTTCCTTTGCAGTAACCCTTTTCATGTTTAGGTTTCACTCTGTTTTCTCCTATATGGATACATGTAGTTGGAACTCTAAATCAAACACGGTTTGTGCTAGCGCTTTGAAACTGCAAAATAATGTAGTTCCAATTCTATCGCTATGGTTTGTGTCCTATTGAAGTAGCCCCAAGCAGAGACTGACGAGAATCACTTTCATTGAAAGGGGTTGCCAAGCTTCCAAAAAACTACGAGTTTCCTGAAATCCCAGCAAACATTTTTTTCACCCAACCTTGATGATAGTTGCAGGTAATTTTCAGTACACCAATCCCACTTGGCTCACCAAATTTCGTTCTTCTAGGTCAAACCATTCCTTTGCAGTAACCGTTTTCATATTTAGGTTTCACTCTGTTTTCTCCTATATGGATACATGTAGTTGGAACTCTAAATCAAACACGGTTTGTGCTAGCTGTTTGAAACTTGGCACAATAATGTAGTTCCAAGTTCTATCGCTATGATTTGTGTCCTATTGAAGTAGCCCCAAGCAGAGACTGACGAGAATCACTTTCATTGAAAGGGGTTGCCAAGCTTCAAAAAAACTGCGAGTTTCCTGAAATCTCAGCAAACATTTTTTCACCCAATCTTGATGATACTTCCATTTAATGATCAGTACACCAATCCCACTTGGCTCACCAAATTTCGTTCTTCTAGGTTAAACCGTTCCTTTTGCAGTAACCCTTTTCATGTTTAGGTTTCACTCTGTTTTCTCCTATATGGATACATGTAGTTGGAACTCTAAATCAAACACGGTTTGTGCTAGCTCCTTGAAACTTGGCACAATAATGTAGTTCCAAGTTCTATCGCTATGGTTTGTGTCCTATTGACGTAGCCCCAAGCAGAGACTGACGAGAATCACTTTCATTGAAAGGGGTTGCCAAGCTTCCAAAAAACTACGAGTTTCCTGAAATCTCAGCAAACATTTTTTCACCCAATCTTGATGATACTTCCATTTAATGATCAGTACACCAATCCCACTTGGCTCACCAAATTTCGTTCTTCTAGGTCAAACCGTTCCTTTGCAGTAACCCTTTTCATGTTTAGGTTTCACTCTGTTTTCTCCAATCTGGATACATGTAGTTGAAACTCTAAATCAAACACGGTTTGTGCTAGCTCTTTGAAACTTGGCACAATAATGTAGTTCCAAGTTCTATCGCTATAGCTTGTGTCCTATTGAAGTAGCCCCAAGCAGAGACTGACGAGAATCACTTTCATTGAAAGGGGTTGCCAAGCTTCCTAAAAACTACGAGTTTCCTGAAATCACAGCAAACATTTTTTCACCCAACATTGATGATAGTTGCAGGTAATTTTCAGTACACCAATCCCACGTGGCTCACCAAATTTCGGTCTTCTAGGTCAAACCGTTCCTTTGCAGTAACCGTTTTCATGTTTAGGTTTCACTCTGTTTTCTCCTATATGGATACATGTAGTTGGAACTCTAAATCAAACACGGTTTGTGCTAGCTCTTTGAAACTTGGCACAATAATGCAGTTCCAAGGTCTATCGCTATGGTTTGTGTCCTATTGAAGTAGCCCCAAGCAGAGACTGACGAGAATCACTTTCATTGATAGGGGTTGCCAAGCTTCAAAAAACTGCGAGTTTCCTGAAATCTCATCAAACATTTTTTCACCCAATCTTGATGATACTTCCATTTTAATGATCAGTACACCAATCCCACTTGGCTCACCAAATTTCGTTCTTCTAGGTTACACCGTTCCTTTGCAGTAACCGTTTTCATGTTTAGGTTTCACTCTGTTTTCTCCTATATGGATACATGTAGTTGGAACTCTAAATCAAACACGGTTTGTGCTAGCACTTTGAAACTTGGCAAAATAATGTAGTTCCAATGCTATCGCTATGGTTTGTGTCCTATTGAAGTAGCCCCAAGCAGAGACTGACGAGAATCACTTTCATTGAAAGGGGTTGCCAAGCTTCCAAAAAACTACGAGTTTCCTGAAATCCCAGCAAACATTTTTTCACCCAACCTTGATGATAGTTGCAGGTAATTTTCAGTACACCAATCCCACGTGGCTCACCAAATTTCGGTCTTCTAGGTCAAACCGTTACTTTGCAGTAACCGTTTTCATGTTTAGGTTTCACTCTGTTTTCTCCTATATGGATACATGTAGTTGGAACCCTAAATCAAACACGGTTTGTGCTAGCTGTTTGAAACTTGGCACAATAATGTAGTTCCAAGTTCTATCGCTATGGTTTGTGTCCTATTGAAGTAGCCCCAAGCAGAGACTGACGAGAATCACTTTCATTGAAAGGGGTTGCCAAGCTTCAAAAAAACTGCGAGTTTCCTGAAATCTCAGCAAACATTTTTTTACCCAATCTTGATGATACTTCCATTTAATGATCAGTACACCAATCCCACTTGGCTCACCAAATTTCGTTCTTCTAGGTTAAACCGTTCCTTTGCAGTAACCCTTTTCATGTTTAGGTTTCACTCTGTTTTCTCCTATATGGATACATGTAGTTGGAACTCTAAATCAAACACGGTTTGTGCTAGCTCTTTGAAACTTGGCACAATAATGTAGTTCCAAGTTCTATCGCTATGGTTTGTGTCCTATTGAAGTAGCCCCAAGCAGAGACTGACGAGAATCACTTTCATTGAAAGGGGTTGCCAAGCTTCAAAAAACTACGAGTTTCCTGAAATCTCAGCAAACATTTTTTCACCAAATCTTGATGATACTTCCATTTAATGAACAGTACACCAATCCCACTTGGCTCACCAAATTTCGTTCTTCTAGGTTAAACCGTTCCTTTGCAGTAACCGTTTTCATGTTTAGGTTTCACTCTGTTTTCTCCTATATGGATACATGTAGTTGGAACTCTAAATCAAACACGGTTTGTGCTAGCTCTTTGAACATTGGCATAATAATGTAGTTCCAAGTTCTATCGCTATGGTTTGTGTCCTATTGAAGTAGCCCCAAGCAGAGACTGACGAGAATCACTTTCATTGAAAGGGGTTGCCAAGCTTCAAAAAACTACGAGTTTCCTGAAATCCCAGCAAACATTTTTTCACCCAATTTTGATGATCCTTGCAGGTAATTATCAGTACACCAATCCCACATGGCTCACCAAATTTCGTTCTTCTAGGTCAAACCGTTTCTTTGCAGTAACCGTTTTCATGTTTAGGTTTCACTCTGTTTTCTCCTATATGGATACATGTAGTTGGAACTCTAAATCAAACACGGTTTTTGCTAGTTGTTTGAAACTTGGCACAATAATGTAGTTCCAAGTTCTATCGCTATGGTTTGTGTCCTATTGAAGTAGCCCCAAGCAGAGACTGACGAGAATCACTTTCATTGAAAGGGGTTGCCAAGCTTCAAAAAAACTGCGAGTTTCCTGAAATCTCAGCAAACATTTTTTCAGCCAATCTTGATGATACTTCCATTTAATGATCAGTACACCAATCCCACTTGTCTCATCAAATTTCGTTCTTCTAGGTTAAACCGTTACTTTGCAGTAACCGTTTTCATGTTTAGGTTTCACTCTGTTTTCTCCTATATGGATACATGTAGTTGGAACTCTAAATCAAACACGGTTTGTGCTAGCTCTTTGAAACTTGGCACAATAATGTAGTTCCAAGTTCTATCGCTATGGTTTGTGTCCTATTGAAGTAGCCCCAAGCAGAGACTGACGAGAATCACTTTCATTGAAAGGGGTTGCCAAGCTTCAAAAAAACTGCGAGTTTCGTGAAATCTCAGCAAACATTTTTTTACCCAATCTTGATGATACTTCCATTGAATGATCAGTACACCAATCCCACTTGGCTCACCAAATTTCGTTCTTCTAGGTTAAACCGTTCCTTTGCAGTAACCGTTTTCATGTTTAGGTTTCACTGTGTTTTCTCCAATATGGATACATGTAGTTGGAACTCTAAATCAAACACGGTTTGTGCTAGCTCCTTGAAACTTGGCACAATAATGTAGTTCCAAGTTCTATCGCTATGGTTTGTGTCCTATTGACGTAGCCCAAAGCAGAGACTGACGAAAATCACTTTCATTGAAAGGGGTTGCCAAGCTTCCCAAAAAACTACGAGTTTCCTGAAATCTCAGCAAACATTTTTTCACCCAATCTTGATGATACTTCCATTTAATGATCAGTACACCAATCAAACTTGGCTCACCAAATTTCGTTCTTCTAGGTCAAACCGTTCCTTTGCAGTAACCCTTTTCATGTTTAGGTTTCACTCTGTTTTCTCCTATATGGATACATGTAGTTGGAACTCTAAATCAAACACGGTTTGTGCTAGCGCTTTGAAACTTTTCACAACAATATAGTTCCAAGGTCTATCGCTATGGTTTGTGTCCTATTGAAGTAGCCCCAAGCAGAGACTGACGAGAATCACATTCATTGAAAGGGGTTGCCAAGATTCCAAGAAACTACGAATTTCCTGAAATCTCAGCAAACATTTTTTCACCCAATCTTGATGATACTTCCATTTAATGACCAGTACACCAATCCCACTTGGCTCACCAAATTTTGTTCTTCTAGGTCAAACCGTTCCTTTGCAGTAACCGTTTTCATGTTTAGGTTTCACTCTGTTTTCTCTTATATGGATACATGTAGTAGGAAGTCTAAATCAAACACGGTTTGTGCTAGCTCTTTGAACATTGGCACAATAATGTAGTTCCAAGTTCTATCGCTATGGTTTGTGTCCTATTGAAGTAGGCCCAAGCAGAGACTGACGAGAATCACTTTCATTGAAAGGGGTTGCCAAGCTTCCAAAAAACTACGAGTTTCCTGAAATCTCAGCAAACATTTTTTCACCCAATCTTGATGATACTTGCAGGTAATGATCAGTACACCAATCCCACTTGGCTCACCAAATTTCGTTCTTCTAGGTCAAACCGTTCCTTTGCAGTAAACGTTTTCATGTTTAGGTTTCACTGTGTTTTCTCCAATATGGATACATGTAGTTGGAACTCTAAATCAAACACGGTTTGTGCTAGCTCCTTGAAACTTGGCACAATAATGTAGTTCCAAGTTCTATCGCTATGGTTTGTGTCCTATTGACGTAGCCCCAAGCAGAGACTGACGAGAATCACTTTCATTGAAAGGGGTTGCCAAGCTTCAAAAAAACTGCGAGTTTCCTGAAATCTCAGCAAACATTTTTTCACCCAATCTTGATGATACTTCCATTTAATGATCAGTACACCAATCCCACTTGGCTCACCAAATTTCGTTCTTCTAGGTTACACCGTTCCTTTGCAGTAACCGTTTACATGTTTAGGTTTCACTCTGTTTTCTCCTATATGGATACATGTAGTTGGAACTCTAAATCAAACACGGTTTGTGCTAGCTCTTTGAAACTTGGCAAAATAATGTAGTTCCAATTCTATCGCTATGGTTTGTGTCCTATTGAAGTAGCCCCAAGCAGAGACTGACGAGAATCACTTTCATTGAAAGGGGTTGCCAAGCTTCCAAAAAACTACGAGTTTCCTGAAATCCCAGCAAACATTTTTTCACCCAACCTTGATGATAGTTGCAGGTAATTTTCAGTACACCAATCCCACTTGGCTCACCAAAATTTCGTTCTTCTAGGTCAAACCATTCCTTTGCAGTAACCGTTTTCATATTTAGGTTTCACTCTGTTTTCTCCTATATGGATACATGTAGTTGGAACTCTAAATCAAACACGGTTTGTGCTAGCTGTTTGAAACTTGGCACAATAATGTAGTTCCAAGTTCTATCGCTATGATTTGTGTCCTATTGATGTAGCCCCAAGCAGAGACTGACGAGAATCACTTTCATTGAAAGGGGTTGCCAAGCTTCAAAAAAACTGCGAGTTTCCTGAAATCTCAGCAAACATTTTTTCACCCAATCTTGATGATACTTCCATTTATGATCAGTACACCAATCCCACTTGGCTCACCAAATTTCGTTCTTCTAGGTTAAACCGTTCCTTTGCAGTAACCCTTTTCATGTTTAGGTTTCACTCTGTTTTCTCCTATATGGATACATGTAGTTGGAACTCTAAATCAAACACGGTTTGTGCTAGCTCCTTGAAACTTGGCACAATAATGTAGTTCCAAGTTCTATCGCTATGGTTTGTGTCCTATTGACGTAGCCCCAAGCAGAGACTGACGAGAATCACTTTCATTGAAAGGGGTTGCCAAGCTTCCAAAAAACTACGAGTTTCCTGAAATCTCAGCAAACATTTTTTCACCCAATCTTGATGATACTTCCATTTAATGATCAGTACACCAATCCCACTTGGCTCACCAAATTTCGTTCTTCTAGGTCAAACCGTTCCTTTGCAGTAACCCTTTTCATGTTTAGGTTTCACTCTGTTTTCTCCAATATGGATACATGTAGTTGAAACTCTAAATCAAACACGGTTTGTGCTAGCTCTTTGAAACTTGGCACAATAATGTAGTTCCAAGTTCTATCGCTATAGCTTGTGTCCTATTGAAGTAGCCCCAAGCAGAGACTGACGAGAATCACTTTCATTGAAAGGGGTTGCCAAGCTTCCTAAAAACTACGAGTTTCCTGAAATCACAGCAAACATTTTTTCACCCAACATTGATGATAGTTGCAGGTAATTTTCAGTACACCAATCCCACGTGGCTCACCAAATTTCGGTCTTCTAGGTCAAACCGTTCCTTTGCAGTAACCGTTTTCATGTTTAGGTTTCACTCTGTTTTCTCCTATATGGATACATGTAGTTGGAACTCTAAATCAAACACGGTTTGTGCTAGCTCTTTGAAACTTGGCACAATAATGCAGTTCCAAGGTCTATCGCTATGGTTTGTGTCCTATTGAAGTAGCCCCAAGCAGAGACTGACGAGAATCACTTTCATTGATAGGGGTTGCCAAGCTTCAAAAAACTGCGAGTTTCCTGAAATCTCATCAAACATTTTTTCACCCAATCTTGATGATACTTCCATTTAATGATCAGTACACCAATCCCACTTGGCTCACCAAATTTCGTTCTTCTAGGTTACACCGTTCCTTTGCAGTAACCGTTTTCATGTTTAGGTTTCACTCTGTTTTCTCCTATATGGATACATGTAGTTGGAACTCTAAATCAAACACGGTTTGTGCTAGCACTTTGAAACTTGGCAAATAATGTAGTTCCAATTCTATCGCTATGGTTTGTGTCCTATTGAAGTAGCCCCAAGCAGAGACTGACGAGAATCACTTTCATTGAAAGGGGTTGCCAAGCTTCCAAAAACTACGAGTTTCCTGAAATCCCAGCAAATATTTTTTCACCCAACCTTGATGATAGTTGCAGGTAATTTTCAGTACACCAATCCCACGTGGCTCACCAAATTTCGGTCTTCTAGGTCAAACCGTTACTTTGCAGTAACCGTTTTCATGTTTAGGTTTCACTCTGTTTTCTCCTATATGGATACATGTAGTTGGAACCCTAAATCAAACACGGTTTGTGCTAGCTGTTTGAAACTTGGCACAATAATGTAGTTCCAAGTTCTATCGCTATGGTTTGTGTCCTATTGAAGTAGCCCCAAGCAGAGACTGACGAGAATCACTTTCATTGAAAGGGGTTGCCAAGCTTCAAAAAAACTGCGAGTTTCCTGAAATCTCAGCAAACATTTTTTTACCCAATCTTGATGATACTTCCATTTAATGATCAGTACACCAATCCCACTTGGCTCACCAAATTTCGTTCTTCTAGGTTAAACCGTTCCTTTGCAGTAACCCTTTTCATGTTTAGGTTTCACTCTGTTTTCTCCTATATGGATACATGTAGTTGGAACTCTAAATCAAACACGGTTTGTGCTAGCTCTTTGAAACTTGGCACAATAATGTAGTTCCAAGTTCTATCGCTATGGTTTGTGTCCTATTGAAGTAGCCCCAAGCAGAGACTGACGAGAATCACTTTCATTGAAAGGGGTTGCCAAGCTTCAAAAAACTACGAGTTTCCTGAAATCTCAGCAAACATTTTTTCACCAAATCTTGATGATACTTCCATTTAATGAACAGTACACCAATCCCACTTGGCTCACCAAATTTCGTTCTTCTAGGTTAAACCGTTCCTTTGCAGTAACCGTTTTCATGTTTAGGTTTCACTCTGTTTTCTCCTATATGGATACATGTAGTTGGAACTCTAAATCAAACACGGTTTGTGCTAGCTCTTTGAACATTGGCATAATAATGTAGTTCCAAGTTCTATCGCTATGGTTTGTGTCCTATTGAAGTAGCCCCAAGCAGAGACTGACGAGAATCACTTTCATTGAAAGGGGTTGCCAAGCTTCAAAAAACTACGAGTTTCCTGAAATCCCAGCAAACATTTTTTCACCCAATTTTGATGATCCTTGCAGGTAATTATCAGTACACCAATCCCACATGGCTCACCAAATTTCGTTCTTCTAGGTCAAACCGTTTCTTTGCAGTAACCGTTTTCATGTTTAGGTTTCACTCTGTTTTCTCCTATATGGATACATGTAGTTGGAACTCTAAATCAAACACGGTTTTTGCTAGTTGTTTGAAACTTGGCACAATAATGTAGTTCCAAGTTCTATCGCTATGGTTTGTGTCCTATTGAAGTAGCCCCAAGCAGAGACTGACGAGAATCACTTTCATTGAAAGGGGTTGCCAAGCTTCAAAAAAACTGCGAGTTTCCTGAAATCTCAGCAAACATTTTTTCAGCCAATCTTGATGATACTTCCATTTAATGATCAGTACACCAATCCCACTTGTCTCATCAAATTTCGTTCTTCTAGGTTAAACCGTTACTTTGCAGTAACCGTTTTCATGTTTAGGTTTCACTCTGTTTTCTCCTATATGGATACATGTAGTTGGAACTCTAAATCAAACACGGTTTGTGCTAGCTCTTTGAAACTTGGCACAATAATGTAGTTCCAAGTTCTATCGCTATGGTTTGTGTCCTATTGAAGTAGCCCCAAGCAGAGACTGACGAGAATCACTTTCATTGAAAGGGGTTGCCAAGCTTCAAAAAAACTGCGAGTTTCGTGAAATCTCAGCAAACATTTTTTTACCCAATCTTGATGATACTTCCATTGAATGATCAGTACACCAATCCCACTTGGCTCACCAAATTTCGTTCTTCTAGGTTAAACCGTTCCTTTGCAGTAACCGTTTTCATGTTTAGGTTTCACTGTGTTTTCTCCAATATGGATACATGTAGTTGGAACTCTAAATCAAACACGGTTTGTGCTAGCTCCTTGAAACTTGGCACAATAATGTAGTTCCAAGTTCTATCGCTATGGTTTGTGTCCTATTGACGTAGCCCAAAGCAGAGACTGACGAAAATCACTTTCATTGAAAGGGGTTGCCAAGCTTCCAAAAAACTACGAGTTTCCTGAAATCTCAGCAAACATTTTTTCACCCAATCTTGATGATACTTCCATTTAATGATCAGTACACCAATCAAACTTGGCTCACCAAATTTCGTTCTTCTAGGTCAAACCGTTCCTTTGCAGTAACCCTTTTCATGTTTAGGTTTCACTCTGTTTTCTCCTATATGGATACATGTAGTTGGAACTCTAAATCAAACACGGTTTGTGCTAGCGCTTTGAAACTTTTCACAACAATATAGTTCCAAGGTCTATCGCTATGGTTTGTGTCCTATTGAAGTAGCCCCAAGCAGAGACTGACGAGAATCACATTCATTGAAAGGGGTTGCCAAGATTCCAAGAAACTACGAATTTCCTGAAATCTCAGCAAACATTTTTTCACCCAATCTTGATGATACTTCCATTTAATGACCAGTACACCAATCCCACTTGGCTCACCAAATTTTGTTCTTCTAGGTCAAACCGTTCCTTTGCAGTAACCGTTTTCATGTTTAGGTTTCACTCTGTTTTCTCCTATATGGATACATGTAGTTGGAACTCTAAATCAAACACGGTTTGTGCTAGCTCTTTGAAACTTGGCACAATAATGTAGTTCCAAGTTCTATCGCTATGGTTTGTGTCCTATTGAAGTAGGCCCAAGCAGAGACTGCCGAGAATCACTTTCATTGAAAGGGGTTGCCAAGCTTCAAAAAAACTGCGAGTTTCCTGAAATCTCAGCAAACATTTTTTCACCCAATCTTGATGATACTTCCATTTAATGATCAGTACTACAATCCCACTTGGCTCACCAAATTTCGTTCTTCTAGGTTAAACCGTTCCTTTGCAGTAACCGTTTTCATGTTTAGGTTTCACTCTGTTTTCTCCAATATGGATACATGTAGTTGGAAGTCTAAATCAAACACCGTTTGTGCTAGCTCTTTGAAACTTGGCACAATAATGTAGTTACAAGTTCTATCGCTATGGTTTGTGTCCTATTGAAGTAGCCCCAAGCAGAGAGTGACGAGAATCACTTTCATTGTAAGGGGTTGCCAAGCTTCCAAAAAACTATGAGTTTCCTGAAATCTCAGCAAACATTTTTTCACCCAATCTTGATGATACTTCCATTTAATGAAAATACACCAATCCCACTTGGCCCACCAAATTTTGTTCTTCTAGGTCAAACCGTTCCTTTGCAGTAACCGTTTTCATGTTTAGGTTTCACTCTGTTTTCTCCTATATGGATACATGTAGTAGGAACTCTAAATCAAAAAAGTTTTGTGCTAGCTCTTTCAACATTGGCACAATAATGTAGTTCCAAGTTCTATCGCTATGGTTTGTGTCCTATTGAAGTAGCCCCAAGCAGAGACTGACGAGAATCACTTTCATTGAAAGGGGTTGCCAAGCTTCCAAAAAACTATGAGTTTCCTGAAATCTCAGCAAACATTTTTTCACCCAATCTTGATGATACTTCCATTTAATGAAAATACACCAATCCCACTTGGCCCACCAAATTTTGTTCTTCTAGGTCAAACCGTTCCTTTGCAGTAACCGTTTTCATGATTAGGTTTCACTCTGTTTTCTCCTATATGGATACATGTAGTTGGAACTCTAAATCAAACACGGTTTTTGCTAGTTGTTTGAAACTTGGCACAATAATGTAGTTCCAAGTTCTTTCGCTATGGTTGTGTCCTATTGAAGTAGCCCCAAGCAGAGACTGACGAGAATCACTTTCATTGAAAGGGGTTGCCAAGCTTCAAAAAAACTGCGAGTTTCCTGAAATCTCAGCAAACATTTTTTCACCCAATCTTGATGATACTTCCATTTAATGATCAGTACACCAATCAAACTTGGCTCACCAAATTTCGTTCTTCTAGGTCAAACCGTTCCTTTGCAGTAACCCTTTTCATGTTTAGGTTTCACTCTGTTTTCTCCTATATGGATACATGTAGTTGGAACTCTAAATCAAACACGGTTTGTGCTAGCGCTTTGAAACTTTTCACAACAATATAGTTCCAAGGTCTATCGCTATGGTTTGTGTCCTATTGAAGTAGCCCCAAGCAGAGACTGACGAGAATCACTTTCATTGAAAGGGGTTGCCAAGCTTCCAAGAAACTACGAATTTCCTGAAATCTCAGCAAACATTTTTTCACCCAATCTTGATGATACTTCCATTTAATGATCAGTACACCAATCCCACTTGGCTCACCAAATTTCGGTCTTCTAGGTCAAACCGTTGCTTTGCAGTAACCGTTTTCATGTTTAGGTTTCACTCTGTTTTCTCCTATATGGATACATGTAGTAGGAACTCTAAATCAAACACGGTTTGTGCTAGCTCTTTGAACATTGGCACAATAATGTAGTTCCAAGTTCTATCGCTATGGTTTGTGTCCTATTGAAGTAGCCCCAAGCAGAGACTGACGAGAATCACTTTCATTGAAAGGGGTTGCCAAGCTTCCAAAAAACTACGAGTTTCCTGAAATCCCAGCAAACATTTTTTCACCCAATTTTGATGATACTTGCAGGTAATTATCAGTACACCAATCCCACATGGCTCACCAAATTTCGTTCTTCTAGGTCAAACCGTTCCTTTGCAGTAACCGTTTTCATGTTTAGCTTTCACTCTGTTTTCTCCTATATGGATACATGTAGTTGGAACTCTAAATCAAACACGGTTTTTGCTAGTTGTTTGAAACTTGGCACAATAATGTAGTTCCAAGTTCTATCGCTATGGTTTGTGTCCTATTGAAGTAGCCCCAAGCAGAGACTGCCGAGAATCACTTTCATTGAAAGGGGTTGCCAAGCTTCAAAAAAACTGCGAGTTTCCTGAAATCTCAGCAAACATTTTTTCACCCAATCTTGATGATACTTCCATTTAATGAACAATACACCAATGCCACTTGTCTCACCAAATTTCGTTGTTCTAGGTTAAACCGTTCCTTTGCAGGAACCGTTTTCATGTTTACGTTTCACTCTGTTTTCTCCTATATGGATACATGTAGTTGGAACTCTAAATCAAACACGGTTTGTGCTAGCTCTTTGAAACTTGGCACAATACTGTAGTTCCAAGTTCTATCGCTATGGTTTGTGTCCTATTGAAGTAGCCCCAAGCAGAGACTGACGAGAATCACTTTCATTGAAAGGGGTTGCCAAGCTACAAAAAAACTGCGAGTTTTCTGAAATCTCAGCAAACATTTTTTCACCCAATCTTGATGATACTTCCATTTAATGATGAGTACACCAATCCCACTTGGCTCACCAAATTTCGTTCTTCTAGGTTAAACCGTTCCTTTGCAGTAACCGTTTTCATGTTTACGTTTCACTCTGTTTTCTCCTATATGGATACATGTAGTTGGAACTCTAAATCAAACACGGTTTGTGCTAGCTCTTTGAAACTTGGCACAATACTGTAGTTCCAAGTTCTATCGCTATGGTTTGTGTCCTATTGAAGTAGCCCCAAGCAGAGACTGACGAGAATCACTTTCATTGAAAGGGGTTGCCAAGCTTCAAAAAAACTGCGAGTTTTCTGAAATCTCAGCAAACATTTTTTCACCCAATCTTGATGATACTTCCATTTAATGATCAGTACACCAATCCCACTTGGCTCACCAAATTTCGTTCTTCTAGGTCAAACCGTTCCTTTGCAGTAACCGTTTTCATGTTTAGGTTTCACTGTGTTTTCTCCAATATGGATACATGTAGTTGGAACTCTAAATCAAACACGGTTTGTGCTAGATCCTTGAAACTTGGCACAATAATGTAGTTCCAAGTTCTATCGCTATGGCTTGTGTCCTATTGTAGTAGCCCCAAGCAGAGACTGACGACAATCACTTTCATTGAAAGGGGTTGCCAAGCTTCCAAAAAACTACGAGTTTCCTGAAATCCCAGCAAACATTTTTTCACCCAACCTTGATGATAGTTGCAGGTAATTTTCAGTACACCAATCTACGTGGCTCACCAAATTTCGGTCTTCTAGGTCAAACCGTTCCTTTGCAGTAACCGTTTTCATGTTTAGGTTTCACTCTGTTTTCTCCTATATGGATACATGTAGTTGGAACTCTAAATCAAACACGGTTTTTGCTAGTTCTTTGAAACTTGGCACAATAAAGTAGTTCCAAGTTCTATCGCTATGGTTTGTGCCCTATTGAAGTAGCCCCAAGCAGAGACTGACTTTCATTGATATGGGTTGCCAAGCTTCCAAGAAACTACGAATTTCCTGAAATCTCAGCAAACATTTTTTCACCCAATCTTGATGATACTTCCATTTAATGATCAGTACACCAATCCCACTTGGCTCACCAAATTTCGTTCTTCTAGGTCAAACCGTTCCTTTGCAGTAACCGTTGTCATGTTTAGGTTTCACTCTGTTTTCTCCAATATGGATACATGTAGTTGAAACTCTAAATCAAACACGGTTTGTGCTAGCTCTTTGAAACTTGGCACAATAATGTAGTTCCAAGTTCTATCGCTATAGCTTGTGTCCTATTGAAGTAGCCCCAAGCAGAGACTGACGAGAATCACTTTCATTGAAAGGGGTTGCCAAGCTTCCTAAAAACTACGAGTTTCCTGAAATCCCAGCAAACATTTTTTCACCCACATCTTGATGATAGTTGCAGGTAATTTTCAGTACACCAATCCCACGTGGCTCACCAAATTTCGGTCTTCTAGGTCAAACCGTTGCTTTGCAGTAACCGTTTTCATGTTTAGGTTTCACTCTGTTTTCTCCTATATGGATACATGTAGTTGGAACTCTAAATCAAACACGGTTTGTGCTAGCTGTTTGAAACTTGGCACAATAATGTAGTTCCAAGTTCTATCGCTATGGTTTGTGTCCTATTGAAGTAGCCCCAAGCAGAGACTGACGAGAATCACTTTCATTGATAGGGGTTGCCAAGCTTCCAAAAAACTGCGAGTTTCCTGAAATCTCAGCAAACATTTTTTCACCCAATCTTGATGATACTTCCATTTAATGATCAGTACACCAATCCCACTTGGCTCACCAAATTTCGTTCTTCTAGGTTACACCGTTCCTTTGCAGTAACCGTTTTCATGTTTAGGTTTCACTCTGTTTTCTCCTATATGGATACATGTAGTTGGAACTCTAAATCAAACACGGTTTGTGCTAGCTCTTTGAAACTTGGCAAAATAATGTAGTTCCAAGTTCTATCGCTATGGTTTGTGTCCTATTGAAGTAGCCCCAAGCAGAGACTGACGAGAATCACTTTCATTGAAAGGGGTTGCCAAGCTTCCAAAAAACTACGAGTTTCCTGAAATCCAGCAAACATTTTTTCACCCAATCTTGATGATACTTGCAGGTAATTATCAGTACACCAATCCCACATGGCTCACCAAATTTCGTTCTTCAAGGTCAAACCGTTCCTTTGCAGGAACCGTTTTCATGTTTAGGTTTCACTCTGTTTTCTCCTATATGGATACATGTAGTTGGAACTCTAAAACAAACACGGTTTGTGCTAGCTGTTTGAAACTTGGCACAATAATGTAGTTCCAAGTTCTATCGCTATGGTTTGTGTCCTATTGAAGTAGCCCCAAGCAGAGACTGCCGAGAATCACTTTCATTGAAAGGGGTTGCCAAGCTTCAAAAAAAACTGCGAGTTTCCTAAAATCTCAGCAAACATTTTTTCTCCCAATCTTGATGATACTTCCATTTAATGATCAGTACACCAATCCCACTTGGCTCATCAAATTTCGTTCTTCTAGGTTAAACCGTTCCTTTGCAGTAACCGTTTTCATGTTTAGGTTTCACTCTGTTTTCTCCTATATGGATACATGTAGTTGGAACTCTAAATCAAACAAGGTTTGTGCTAGCTGTTTGAAACTTGGCACAATAATGTAGTTCCAAGTTCTATCGCTATGGTTTGTGTCCTATTGAAGTAGCCCCAAGCAGAGACTGACGAGGATCACTTTCATTGTAAGGGGTTGCCAAGCTTCCAAAAAACTACGAGTTTCCTGAAATCTCAGCAAACATTTTTTCACCCAATCTTGATGATACTTCCATTTAATGAAAAGTACACCAATCCCACTTGGCTCACCAAATTTTGTTCTTCTAGGTCAAACCGTTCCTTTGCAGTAACCGTTTTCATGTTTAGGTTTCACTCTGTTTTCTCCTATATGGATACATGTAGTAGGAACTCTAAATCAAAAAGGTTTGTGCTAGCTCTTTGAACATTGGCACAATAATGTAGTTCCAAGTTCTATCGCTATGGTTTGTGTCCTATTGAAGTAGCCCCAAGCAGAGACTGACGAGAATCACTTTCATTGAAAGGGGTTGCCAAGCTTCCAAAAAACTACGAGTTTCATGAAATCTCAGCAAACATTTTTTCACCCAATCTTGATCATACTTGCAGGTAATGATCAGTACACCAATCCCACTTGGCTCACCAAATTTCGTTCTTCTAGGTCAAACCGTTCCTTTGCAGTAACCGTTTTCATGTTTAGGTTTCACTGTGTTTTCTCCAATATGGATACATGTAGTTGGAAGTCTAAATCAAACACGGTTTGTGCTAGCTCCTTGAAACTTGGCAAAATAATGTAGTTCCAATTCTATCGCTATGGCTTGTGTCCTTTTGAAGTAGCCGCAAGCAGAGACTGACGAGAATCACTTTCATTGAAAGGGGTTGCCAAGCTTCCAAAAAACTACGATTTTCCTGAAATCCCAGCAAACATTTTTTCACCCAATCTTGATGATACTTGCAGGTATTTATCAGTACACAAATCCCACTTGGCTCTCCAAATTTCGTTCTTCTAGGTCAAACCGTTCCTTTGCAGTAACCGTTTTCATGTTTAGGTTTCACTCTGTTTTCTCCTATATGGATACATGTAGTTGGAACTCTAAATCAAACACGGTTTGTGCTAGCTGTTTGAAACTTGGCACAATAATGTAGTTCCAAGTTCTATCGCTATGGTTTGTGTCCTATTGAAGTAGCCCCAAGCAGAGACTGACGAGAATCACTTTCATTGAAAGGGGTTGCCAAGCTTCAAAAAAACTGCGAGTTTCCTGAAATCTCAGCAAACATTTTTTCACCCAATCTTGATGATACTTCCATTTAATGATCAGAACACCAATCCCACTTGGCTCACCAAATTTCGTTCTTCTAGGTCAAACCGTTCCTTTGCAGTAACCCTTTTCATGTTTAGGTTTCACTCTGTTTTCTCCTATATGGATACATGTAGTTGGAACTCTAAATCAAACACGGTTTGTGCTAGCGCTTTGAAACTTTCACAACAATATAGTTCCAAGTTCTATCGCTATGGTTTGTGTCCTATTGAAGTAGCCCCAAGCAGAGACTGACGAGAATCACTTTCATTGAAAGGGGTTGCCAAGCTTCCAAAAAACTACGAGTTTCCTGAAATCCCAGCAAACATTTTTTCACCCAACCTTGATGATAGTTGCAGGTATTTATCAGTACACCAATCCCACGTGGCTCACCAAATTTCGGTCTTCTAGGTCAAACCGTTCCTTTGCAGTAACCGTTTTCATGTTTAGGTTTCACTCTGTTTTCTCCTATATGGATACATGTAGTTGGAACTCTAAATCAAACACGGTTTTTGCTAGTTCTTTGAAACTTGGCACAATAATGTAGTTCCAAGTTCTATCGCTATGGTTTGTGTCCTATTGAAGTAGCCCCAAGCAGAGACTGACGAGAATCACTTTCATTGAAAGGGGTTGCCAAGCTTCCAAGAAACTACGAATTTCCTGAAATCTCAGCAAACATTTTTTCACCCAATCTTGATGATACTTCCATTTAATGATCAGTACACCAATCCCACTTGGCTCACCAAATTTCGTTCTTCTAGGTCAAACCGTTCCTTTGCAGTAACCCTTTTCATGTTTAGGTTTCACTCTGTTTTCTCCTATATGGATACAGGTAGTTGGAACTCTAAATCAAACACGGTTTGTGCCAGCTCTTTGAAACTTGGCACAATAATGTAGTTCCAAGTTCTATCGCTATGGCTTGTGTCCTATTGAAGTAGCCCCAAGCAGAGACTGACGAGAATCACTTTCATTGAAAGGGGTTGCCAAGCTTCAAAAAAACTGCGAGTTTCCTGAAATCTCAGCAAATATTTTTTCACCCAATCTTGATGATACTTCCATTTAATGATCAGTACACCAATCTCACTTGGCTCACCAAATTTCGTTCTTCTAGGTTAAACCGTTCCTTTGCAGTAACCGTTTTCATGTTTAGGTTTCACTCTGTTTTCTCCTATATGGATACATGTAGTTGGGACTCTAAATCAAACACGGTTTGTGCTAGCGCTTTGAAACTTTTCACAATAATGTAGTTCCAAGTTCTATCGCTATGGTTTGTGTCCTATTGAAGTAGCCCCAAGCAGAGACTGACGAGAATCACTTTCATTGAAAGGGGTTGCCAAGCTTCCAAAAAACTACGAGTTTCCTGAAATCTCAGCAAACATTTTTTCACCCAATCTTGATGATACTTCCATTTAATGATCAGTACACCAATCCCACTTGGCTCACCAAATTTCGTTCTTCTAGGTTAAACCGTTCCTTTGCAGTAACCGTTTTCATGTTTAGGTTTCACTCTGTTTTCTCCAATATGGATACATGTAGTTGGAAGTCTAAATCAAACACGGTTTGTGCTAGCTCTTTGAAACTTGGAACAATAATGTAGTTCCAAGTTCTATCGCTATGGTTTGTGTCCTATTGAAGTAGCCCCAAGCAGAGACTGATGAGAATCACTTTCATTGTAAGGGGTTGCCAAGCTTACAAAAAACTACGAGTTTCCTGAAATCTCAGCAAACATTTTTTCACCCAATCTTGATGATACTTCCATTTAATGAAAAGTACACCAATCCCACTTGGCTCACCAAATTTTGTTCTTCTAGGTCAAACCGTTCCTTTGCAGTAACCGTTTTCATGTTTAGGTTTCACTCTGTTTTCTCCTATATGGATACATGTAGTAGGAACTCTAAATCAAACACGGTTTGTGCTAGCTCTTTGAACATTGGCACAATAATGTAGTTCCAAGTTCTATCGCTATGGTTTGTGTCCTATTGAAGTAGCCCCAAGCAGAGACTGACGAGAATCACTTTCATTGAAAGGGGTTGCCAAGCTTCCAAAAAACTACGAGTTTCCTGAGTCTCAGCAAACATTTTTTCACCCAATCTTGATGATACTGGCAGGTAATGATCAGTACACCAATCCCACTTGGCTCACCAAATTTCGTTCTTCTAGGTCAAACCGTTCCTTTGCAGTAACCGTTTTCATGTTTAGGTTTCACTGTGTTTTCTCCAAAATGGATACATGTAGTTGGAACTCTAAATCAAACACGGTTTGTGCTAGCTCCTTGAAACTTGGCACAATAATGTAGTTCCAAGTTCTATCGCTATGGTTTGTGTCCTATTGAAGTAGCCCCAAGCAGAGACTGACGAGAATCACTTTCATTGAAAGGGGTTGCCAAGCTTCCAAAAAACTACGAGTTTCCTGAAATCCCAGCAGATGATACTTGCAGGTAATTATCAGTACACCAATCCCACATGGCTCACCAAATTTCGTTCTTCTAGGTCACACCGTTCCTTTGCAGGAACCGTTTTCATGTTTAGGTTTCACTCTGTTTTCTCCTATATGGATACATGTAGTTGGAACTCTAAATCAAACACGGTTTGTGCTAGCTGTTTGAAACTTGGCACAATAATGTAGTTCCAAGTTCTATCGCTATGGTTTGTGTCCTATTGAAGTAGCCCCAAGCAGAGACTGACGAGAATCACTTTCATTGAAAGGGGTTGCCAAGCTTCCAAAAAACTACGAGTTTTCCTGAAATCTCAGCAAACATTTTTTCACCCAATCTTGATGATACTTCCATTTAATGATCAGTACACCAATCCCACTTGGCTCACCAAATTTCGTTCTTCTAGGTTAAACCGTTCCTTTGCAGTAACCGTTTTCATGTTTAGGTTTCACTCTGTTTTCTCCAATATGGATACATGTAGTTGGAAGTCTAAATCAAACACGGTTTGTGCTAGCTCTTTGAAACTTGGGAACAATAATGTAGTTCCAAGTTCTATCGCTATGGTTGTGTCCTATTGAAGTAGCCCCAAGCAGAGACTGATGAGAATCACTTTCATTGTAAGGGGTTGCAAGCTTACAAAAACTACGAGTTTCCTGAAATCTCAGCAAACATTTTTTCACCCAATCTTGATGATACTTCCATTTAATGAAAAGTACACCAATCCCACTTGGCTCACCAAATTTTGTTCTTCTAGGTCAAACCGTTCCTTTGCAGTAACCGTTTTCATGTTTAGGTTTCACTCTGTTTTCTCCTATATGGATACATGTAGTAGGAACTCTAAATCAAACACGGTTTGTGCTAGCTCTTTGAACATTGGCACAATAATGTAGTTCCAAGTTCTATCGCTATGGTTTGTGTCCTATTGAAGTAGCCCCAAGCAGAGACTGACGAGAATCACTTTCATTGAAAGGGGTTGCCAAGCTTCCAAAAAACTACGAGTTTCCTGAGTCTCAGCAAACATTTTTTCACCCAATCTTGATGATACTGGCAGGTAATGATCAGTACACCAATCCCACTTGGCTCACCAAATTTCGTTCTTCTAGGTCAAACCGTTCCTTTGCAGTAACCGTTTTCATGTTTAGGTTTCACTGTGTTTTCTCCAAAATGGATACATGTAGTTGGAACTCTAAATCAAACACGGTTTGTGCTAGCTCCTTGAAACTTGGCACAATAATGTAGTTCCAAGTTCTATCGCTATGGTTTGTGTCCTATTGAAGTAGCCCCAAGCAGAGACTGACGAGAATCACTTTCATTGAAAGGGGTTGCCAAGCTTCCAAAAAACTACGAGTTTCATGAAATCTCAGCAAACATTTTTTCACCCAATCTTGATCATACTTGCAGGTAATGATCAGTACACCAATCCCACTTGGCTCACCAAATTTCGTTCTTCTAGGTCAAACCGTTCCTTTGCAGTAACCGTTTTCATGTTTAGGTTTCACTGTGTTTTCTCCAATATGGATACATGTAGTTGGAAGTCTAAATCAAACACACGGTTTGTGCTAGCTCCTTGAAACTTGGCAAAATAATGTAGTTCCAATTCTATCGCTATGGCTTGTGTCCTTTTGAAGTAGCCGCAAGCAGAGACTGACGAGAATCACTTTCATTGAAAGGGGTTGCCAAGCTTCCAAAAAACTACGATTTTCCTGAAATCCCAGCAAACATTTTTTCACCCAATCTTGATGATACTTGCAGGTATTTATCAGTACACAAATCCCACTTGGCTCTCCAAATTTCGTTCTTCTAGGTCAAACCGTTCCTTTGCAGTAACGTTTTCATGTTTAGGTTTCACTCTGTTTTCTCCTATATGGATACATGTAGTTGGAACTCTAAATCAAACACGGTTTGTGCTAGCTGTTTGAAACTTGGCACATAATGTAGTTCCAAGTTCTATCGCTATGGTTTGTGTCCTATTGAAGTAGCCCCAAGCAGAGACTGACGAGAATCACTTTCATTGAAAGGGGTTGCCAAGCTTCAAAAAAACTGCGAGTTTCCTGAAATCTCAGCAAACATTTTTTCACCCAATCTTGATGTACTTCCATTTAATGATCAGAACACCAATCCCACTTGGCTCACCAAATTTCGTTCTTCTAGGTCAAACCGTTCCTTTGCAGTAACCCTTTTCATGTTTAGGTTTCACTCTGTTTTCTCCTATATGGATACATGTAGTTGGAACTCTAAATCAAACACGGTTTGTGCTAGCGCTTTGAAACTTTTCACAACAATATAGTTCCAAGTTCTATCACTATGGTTTGTGTCCTATTGAAGTAGCCCCAAGCAGAGACTGACGAGAATCACTTTCATTGAAAGGGGTTGCCAAGCTTCCAAAAACTACGAGTTTCCTGAATCCCAGCAACATTTTTTCACCCAACCTTGATGATAGTTGCAGGTATTTATCAGTACACCAATCCCACGTGGCTCACCAAATTTCGGTCTTCTAGGTCAAACCGTTCCTTTGCAGTAACCGTTTTCATGTTTAGGTTTCACTCTGTTTTCTCCTATATGGATACATGTAGTTGGAACTCTAAATCAAACACGGTTTTTGCTAGTTCTTTGAAACTTGGCACAATAATGTAGTTCCAAGTTCTATCGCTATGGTTTGTGTCCTATTGAAGTAGCCCCAAGCAGAGACTGACGAGAATCCTTTCATTGAAAGGGGTTGCCAAGCTTCCAAGAAACTACGAATTTCCTGAAATCTCAGCAAACATTTTTTCACCCAATCTTGATGATACTTCCATTTAATGATCAGTACACCAAATCCCACTTGGCTCACCAAATTTCGTTCTTCTAGGTCAAACCGTTCCTTTGCAGTAACCCTTTTCATGTTTAGGTTTCAC
>NW_027554261.1:0-77727 GCF_045843805.1 Urocitellus parryii
CTCTTTGAAACTTGGCACAATAATGTAGTTCCAAGTTCTATCGCTATGGTTTGTGTCCTATCGAATTAGCCCCAAGCAGAGACTGACGAGAATCACTTTCATTGAAAGGGGTTGCCAAGCTTCCAAAAAACTACGAGTTTCCTGAAATCTCAGCAAACATTTTTTCACCCAATGTTGATGATACTGGCAGGTAATGATCAGTACACCAATCCCACTTGGCTGACCAAATTTCGTTCTTCTAGGTTAAACCGTTCCTCTGCAGTAACCATTTTCATGTTAAGGTTTCACTCTGTTTTCTCCTATATGGATACATGTATTTGGAACTCTAAATCAAACACGGTTTGTGCTAGCTCTTGGAAACTTGGCACAATAATGGAGTTCCAAGTTCTGTCGCTACGGTTGGTGTCCTATTGAAGTAGCCCCAAGCAGAGACTGACGAGAATCACTTTCATTGAAACGGGTTGCCAAGCTTCCAAAAAACTACGAGTTTCCTGAAATCTCAGCAAACATTTTTTCACCCAATCTTGATGATACTGGCACGTAATCATCAGTACACCAATCCCACTTGGCTCACCAAATTTCGTTCTTCTAGGTTAAACCGTTCCTTTGCAGTAACCGTTTTCATGTTTAGGTTTCACTCTGTTTTCTCCTATATGGATACATGTAGTTGGAACTCTAAATCAAACACGGTTTGTGCTAGCTCTTTGAAACTTGGCACAATAATGTAGTTCCAAGTTCTATCGCTATGGTTGATGTCCTATTGAAGTAGCCCCAAGCAGAGACTGACGAGAATCACTTTCATTGAAAGGGTTTGCCAAGCTTCCAAAAAACTACGAGTTTCCTGAAATCTCAGCAAACATATTTTCACCCAATCTTGATGATACTGGCAGGTAATGATCAGTACACCAATCCCACTTGTCTCACCAAATTTCGTTCTTCTAGGTTAAACCGTTCCTTTGCAGTAACCGTTTTCATGTTTAGGTTTCACTCTGTTTTCTCCTATATGGATACATGTAGTTGGAACTCTAAATCAAACACGGTTTGTGCTAGCTCTTTGAAACTTGGCACAATAATGTAGTTCCAAGTTCTATCGCTATGGTTGGTGTCCTATTGAAGTAGCCCCAAGCAGAGACTGACGAGAATCACTTTCATTGAAAGGGGTTGCCAAGCTTCCAAAAAACTACGAGTTTCCTGAAATCTCAGCAAACATTTTTTCACCCAATCTTGATGATACTGGCAGGTAATGATCAGTACACAAATCCCACTTGGCTGACCAAATTTCGTTCTTCCAGGTTAAACCGTTCCTTTGCAGTAACCGTTTTCATGTTTAGGTTTCACTCTTTTTTCTCCTATATGATACACGTAGTTGGAACTCTAAATCAAACACGGTTTGTGCTAGCTCTTTCAAACTTGGCACAATAATGTAGTTCCAAGTTCTATCGCTATGGTTGGTGTCCTTTCAAAGTAGCCCCAAGCACAGACTGACGAGAATCACTTTCATTGAAACGGGTTGCCAAGCTTCCAAAAAACTACGAGTTTCCTGAAATCTCAGCAAACATTTTTTCACCCAATCTTGATGATACTGGCACGTAATCATCAGTACACCAATTCCACTTGGCTCACCAAATTTCGTTCTTCTAGGTTAAACCGTTCCGTTGCAGTAACCGTTTTCATGTTTAGGTTTCACTCTGTTTTCTCCTATATGGATACACTTAGTTGGAACTCTAAATCAAACACGGTTTGTGCTAGCTCTTTGAAACTTGGCACAATAATGTAGTTCCAAGTTCTATCGCTATGGTTTGTGTCCTATTGAAGTAGACCGAAGCAGAGACTGAGGAGAATCACTTTCATTGAAAGGGGTTGCCAAGCTTCCAAAAACTATGAGTTTCCTGAAATCTCAGCAAACATTTTTTCACCCAATTTGATGATACTGGCAGGTAATGATCAGTACACCAATCCCACTTGGCTCACCAAATTTCGTTCTTCTAGGTTAAACAGTTCCTTTGCAGTAACCGTTTTCATGTTTAGGTTTCACTCTGTTTTCACCTATATGGATACATGTATTCGGAACTCTAAATCAAACACGGTTTGTGCTAGCTCTTTGAAACTTGGCACAATAATGTGGTTCCAAGTTCTATCGCTATGATTGGTGTCCTATTGAAGTAGCCCCAAGCAGAGACTGACGAGAATCACTTTCATTGAAAGGGGTTGCCAAGCTTCCAAAAAACTACGAGTTTCCTGAAATCTCAGCAAACATTTTTTCACCCAATCTTGATGATACTTGCAGGTAATGATCAGTACACCAATCCCACTTGTCTCACCAAATTTCCTTCTTCTAGGTTAAACCGTTCCTTTGCAGTAACCGTTTTCATGTTTAGGTTTCACTCTGTTTTCTCCTATATGGATACATGTAGTTGGAACTCTAAATCAAACACGGTTTGTGCTAGCTCTTTGAAACTTGGCACAATAATGTAGTTCCAAGTTCTATCGCTATGTTTTGTGTCCTATCGAAGTAGCCCCAAGCAGAGACTGACGAGAATCACTTTCATTGAAAGGGGTTGCCAAGCTTCCAAAAAACTACGAGTTTCCTGAAATCTCTGCAAACATTTTTTCACCCAATCTTGATGATACTGGCAGGTAATGATCAGTACACCAATCCCACTTGGCTGACCAAATTTCGTTCTTCTAGGTTAAACCGTTCCTCTGCAGTAACCATTTTCATGTTAAGGTTTCACTCTGTTTTCTCCTATATGGATACATGTATTTGGAACTCTAAATCAAACACGGTTTGTGCTAGCAATTGGAAAATTGGCACAATAATGGAGTTCCAAGTTCTGTCGCTACGGTTGGTGTCCTATGGAAGTAGCCCCAAGCAGAGACTGACGAGAATCACTTTCATTGAAAGGGGTTGCCAAGCTTCCAAAAAACTACGAGTTTCCTGAAATCTCAGCAAACATTTTTTCACCCAATCCTGATGATACTGGCAGGTAATGATCAGTACACCAATCCCACTTGGCTCACCAAATTTCTTTCTTCTAGGTTAAACCGTTCCTTTGCAGTAACCGTTTTCATGTTTAGGTTTCACTCTGTTTTCTCCTATATGGATACATGTAGTTGGAACTCTAAAACAAACACGGTTTGTGCTAGCTCTTTGAAACTTGGCACAATAATGTAGTTCCAAGTTCTATCGCTATGATTGGTGTCCTATTGAAGTAGCCCCAAGCAGAGACTGACGAGAATCACTTTCATTGAAAGGGGTTGCCAAGCTTCCAAAAAACTACGAGTTTCCTGAAATCTCAGCAAACATTTTTTCACCCAATCTTGATGATACTGGCAGGTAATGATCAGTACACCAATCCCACTTGGCTGACCAAATTTCTTTCTTCTAGGTTAAACCGTTCCTTTGCAGTAACCGTTTTCATGTTTAGGTTTCACTCTGTTTTCTCCTATATGGATACATGTAGTTGGAACTCTAAATCAAACACGGTTTGTGCTAGCTCTTTGAAACTTGGCACAATAATGTAGTTCCAAGTTCTATCGCTATGGTTGATGTCCTATTGAAGTAGCCCCAAGCAGAGACTGACGAGAATCACTTTCATTGAAAGGGTTTGCCAAGCTTCCAAAAAACTACGAGTTTCCTGAAATCTCAGCAAACATTTTTTCACCCAATCTTGATGATACTGGCAGGTAATGATCAGTACACCAATCCCACTTGTCTCACCAAATTTCGTTCTTCTAGGTTAAACCGTTCCTTTGCAGTAACCGTTTTCATGTTTAGGTTTCACTCTGTTTGCTCCTATATGGATACATGTAGTTGGAACTCTAAATCAAACACGGTTTGTGCTAGCTCTTTGAAACTTGGCACAATAATGTAGTTCCAAGTTCTATCGCTATGGTTGGTGTCCTATTGAAGTAGCCCCAAGCAGAGACTGACGAGAATCACTTTCATTGAAAGGGGTTGCCAAGCTTCCAAAAAACTACGAGTTTCCTGAAATCTCAGCAAACATTTTTTCACCCAATCTTGATGATACTGGCAGGTAATGATCAGTACACCAATCCCACTTGGCTGACCAAATTTCGTTCTTCCAGGTTAAACCGTTCCGTTGCAGTAACCGTTTTCATGTTTAGGTTTCACTCTGTTTTCTCCTATATGGATACACGTAGTTGGAACTCTAAATCAAACACGGTTTGTGCTAGCTCTTTGAAACTTGGCACAATAAGGTAGTTCCAAGTTCTATCGCTATGGTTGGTGTCCTTTCAAAGTAGCCCCAAGCAGAGACTGAGGAGAATCACTTTCATTGAAAGGGGTTGCCAAGCTTCCAAAAAACTACGAGCTTCCTGAAATCTCAGCAAATATTTTTTGGCCCAATCTTGATGATACTGGCAGGTAATGATCAGTACACCAATCCCACTTGGCTCACCAAATTTCGTTCTTCTAGGTTAAACCGTTCCTTTGTAGTAACCATTTTCATGTTTAGGTTTCACTCTGTTTTCTCCTATATGGATACACGTAGTTAGAACTCTAAATCAAACACGGTTTGTGCTAGCTTTTTGAAACTTGGCACAATAATGTAGTTCCAAGTTCTATCGCTATGGTTGGTGTCCTTTCAAAGTAGCCCCAAGCAGAGACTGACGAGAATCACTTTCATTGAAAGGGGTTGCCAAGCTTCCAAAAAACTACGAGTTTCCTGAAATCTCAGCAAACATTTTTTCACCCAATATTGATGATACTGGCAGGTAATGATCAGTACACCAATCCCACTTGGCTCACCAAATTTCGTTCTTCTAGGTTAAACCGTTCCTTTGCAGTAACCGTTTTCATGTTTAGGTTTCACTCTCTTTTGCCTATAAGGATACACGTAGTTGGAACTCTAAATCAAACACGGTTTCTGCTAGCTCTTTGAAACTTGGCACAATAATGTAGTTCCAAGTTCTATCGCTATGGGTGGTGTCCTATCGAAGTAGCCCCAAGCAGAGACTGACGAGAATCACTTTCATTGAAAGGGGTTGCCAAGCTTCCAAATAACTACGAGTTTCCTGAAATCTCAGCAAACATTTTTTCACCCAATATTGATGATACTGGCAGGTAATGATCAGTACTCCAATCCCACTTGGCTCACCAAATTTCGTTCTTCTAGGTTAAACCGTTCCTTTGCAGTAACCGTTTTCATGTTTAGGTTTCACTCTGTTTTCTCCTATATGGATACATGTAGTTGGAACTCTAAATCAAACACGGTTTGTGCTAGCTCTTTGAAACTTGGCACAATCTTGAAGATACTGGCAGTACACCAATCCCACTTGGCTCACCAAATTTCGTTCTTCTAGGTTAAACCGTTCCTTTGCAGTAACCGTTTTCATGTTTAGGTTTCACTCTGTTTTCTCCTATATGGACACATGTAGTTGGAACTCTAAATCAAACACGGTTTGTGCTAGCTCTTTGAAACTTGGCACAATAATGTAGTTCCAAGTTGTATCGCTATTGTTTGTGTCCTATTGCAGTAGCCCCAAGCAGAGACTGACGAGAATCACTTTCATTGAAAGGGGTTGCCAAGCTTCCAAAATCTACGAGTTTCCTGAAATCTCAGCAAACATTTTTTCACCCAATCTTGATGATACTGGCAGGTAACGATTAGTACATGAATCCCACTTGGCTCACCAAATTTTGTTCTTCTAGGTTAAACCGTTCCTTTGCAGTAACCATTTTCATGTTAAGGTTTCACTCTGTTTTCTCCTATATGGATACATGTAGTTGGAACTCTAAATCAAACACGGTTTGTGCTAGCTCTTTGAAACTTGGCACAATAATGGATTTCCAAGTTCTATCGCTACGGTTGGTGTCCTATTGAAGTAGCCCCAAGCAGAGACTGACGAGAATCACTTTCATTGAAAGGGGTTGCCAAGCTTCCAAAAAACTAAGAGTTTTCTGAAATCTCAGCAAACATTTTTTCACCCAATATTGATGATACTGGCAGGTAATGATCAGTACTCCAATCCCACTTGGCTCACCAAATTTCGTTCTTCTAGGTTAAACCGTTCCTTTGCAGTAACCGTTTTCATGTTTAGGTTTCACTCTGTTTTCTCCTATATGGATACATGTAGTTGGAACTCTAAATCAAACACGGTTTGTGCTAGCTCTTTGAAACTTGGCACAATCTTGAAGATACTGGCAGTACACCAATCCCACTTGGCTCACCAAATTTCGTTCTTCTAGGTTAAACCGTTCCTTTGCAGTAACCGTTTTCATGTTTAGGTTTCACTCTGTTTTCTCCTATATGGACACATGTAGTTGGAACTCTAAATCAAACACGGTTTGTGCTAGCTCTTTGAAACTTGGCACAATAATGTAGTTCCAAGTTGTATTGCTATTGTTTGTGTCCTATTGCAGTAGCCCCAAGCAGAGACTGACGAGAATCACTTTCATTGAAAGGGGTTGCCAAGCTTCCAAAATCTACGAGTTTCCTGAAATCTCAGCAAACATTTTTTCACCCAATCTTGATGATACTGGCAGGTAACGATTAGTACATGAATCCCACTTGGCTCACCAAATTTTGTTCTTCTAGGTTAAACCGTTCCTTTGCAGTAACCATTTTCATGTTAAGGTTTCACTCTGTTTTCTCCTATATGGATACATGTAGTTGGAACTCTAAATCAAACACGGTTTGTGCTAGCTCTTTGAAACTTGGCACAATAATGGATTTCCAAGTTCTATCGCTACGGTTGGTGTCCTATTGAAGTAGCCCCAAGCAGAGACTGACGAGAATCACTTTCATTGAAAGGGGTTGCCAAGCTTCCAAAAAACTAAGAGTTTTCTGAAATCTCAGCAAACATTTTTTCACCCAATCCTGATGATACTGGCAGGTAATGATCAGTACACCAATCCCACTTGGCTCACCAAATTTCGTTCTTCTAGGTTAAACCGTTCCTTTGCAGTAACCGTTTTCATGTTTAGGTTTCACTCTGTTTTCTCCTATATGGATACATGTAGTTGGAACTCAAAATCAAGCACGGTTTGTGCTAGCTCTTTGAAAGTTGGCACAATAATGTAGTTCCAAGTTCTATCGGTACGGTTGGTGTCCTATTGAAGTAGCCCCAAGCAGAGACTGACGAGAATCACTTTCATTGAAAGGGGTTGCCAAGCTTCCAGAAAACTACGAGTTTCCTGAAATCTCAGCAAACATTTTTTCGCCCAATCTTGATGGTACTGGCAGGTAATGATCAGTACACCAATCCCACTTGGCTCACCAAATTTCTTTCTTCTAGGTTAAACCGTTCCTTTGCAGTAACCGTTTTCATGTTTAGGTTTCACTCTGTTTTCTCCTATATGGATACATGTAGTTGGAACCCTCAATCAAACACAGTTTGTGCTAGCTCTTTGAAACTTGGCACAATAATGTAGTTCCAAGTTCTATCGCTACGGTTGATGTCCTATTGAAGTAGCCCCAAGCAGAGACTGACGAGAATCACTTTCATTGAAAGGGTTTGCCAAGCTTCCAAAAAACTACGAGTTTCCTGAAATCTCAGCAAATATTTTTTCACCCAATCTTGATGATACTTGCAGGTAATGATCAGTACACCAATCCCACGTGTCTCACCAAATTTCGTTCTTCTAGGTTAAACAGTTCCTTTGCAGTAACCGTTTTCATGTTTAGGTTTCACTCTGTTTTCTCCTATATGGATACATGTAGTTGGAACTCTAAATCAAACACGGTTTGTGCTAGCTCTTTGAAACTTGGCACAATCTTGAAGATACTGGCAGTACACCAATCCCACTTGGCTCACCAAATTTCGTTCTTCTAGGTTAAACCGTTCCTTTGCAGTAACCGTTTTCATGTTTAGGTTTCACTCTGTTTTCTCCTATATGGACACATGTAGTTGGAACTCTAAATCAAACACGGTTTGTGCTAGCTCTTTGAAACTTGGCACAATAATGTAGTTCCAAGTTGTATCGCTATTGTTTGTGTCCTATTGCAGTAGCCCCAAGCAGAGACTGACGAGAATCACTTTCATTGAAAGGGGTTGCCAAGCTTCCAAAATCTACGAGTTTCCTGAAATCTCAGCAAACATTTTTTCACCCAATCTTGATGATACTGGCAGGTAACGATTAGTACATGAATCCCACTTGGCTCACCAAATTTTGTTCTTCTAGGTTAAACCGTTCCTTTGCAGTAACCATTTTCATGTTAAGGTTTCACTCTGTTTTCTCCTATATGGATACATGTAGTTGGAACTCTAAATCAAACACGGTTTGTGCTAGCTCTTTGAAACTTGGCACAATAATGGATTTCCAAGTTCTATCGCTACGGTTGGTGTCCTATTGAAGTAGCCCCAAGCAGAGACTGACGAGAATCACTTTCATTGAAAGGGGTTGCCAAGCTTCCAAAAAACTAAGAGTTTCCTGAAATCTCAGCAAACATTCACCCAATCCTGATGATACTGGCAGGTAATGATCAGTACACCAATCCCACTTGGCTCACCAAATTTCTTTCTTCTAGGTTAAACCGTTCCTTTGCAGTATCCGTTTTCATGTTTAGGTTTCACTCTGTTTTCTCCTATATGGATACATGTAGTTGGAACACTAAATCAAACACAGTTTGTGCTAGCTCTTTGAAACTTGGCACAATAATGTAGTTCCATGTTTTATCGCTATGATTGGTGTCCTATTGAAGTTGCCCCAAGCAGAGACTGACGAGAATCACTTTCATTGAAAGGGGTTGCCAAGCTTCCAAAAAACTACGAGTTTCCTGAAATCTCAGCAAACATTTTTTCGCCCAATCTTGATGGTACTGGCAGGTAATGATCAGTACACCAATCCCACTTGGCTCACCAAATTTCTTTCTTCTAGGTTAAACCGTTCCTTTGCAGTAACCGTTTTCATGTTTAGGTTTCACTCTGTTTTCTCCTATATGGATACATGTAGTTGGAACCCTCAATCAAACACAGTTTGTGCTAGCTCTTTGAAACTTGGCACAATAATGTAGTTCCAAGTTCTATCGCTATGGTTGATGTCCTATTGAAGTAGCCCCAAGCAGAGACTGACGAGAATCACTTTCATTGAAAGGGTTTGCCAAGCTTCCAAAAAACTACGAGTTTCCTGAAATCTCAGCAAATATTTTTTCACCCAATCTTGATGATACTTGCAGGTAATGATTAGTACACCAATCCCACGTGTCTCACCAAATTTCGTTCTTCTAGGTTAAACAGTTCCTTTGCAGTAACCGTTTTCATGTTTAGGTTTCACTCTGTTTTCTCCTATATGGATACATGTAGTTGGAACACTAAATCAAACACGGTTTGTGCTAGCTCTTTGAAACTTGGCACAATAATGTAGTTCCAAGTTGTATCGCTATTGTTTGTGTCCTATTGCAGTAGCCCCAAGCAGAGACTGACGAGAATCACTTTCATTGAAAGGGGTTGCCAAGCTTCCAAAATCTACGAGTTTCCTGAAATCTCAGCAAACATTTTTTGACCCAATCTTGATGATACTGGCAGGTAACGATTAGTACATGAATCCCACTTGGCTCACCAAATTTTGTTCTTCTAGGTTAAACCGTTCCTTTGCAGTAACCATTTTCATGTTAAGGTTTCACTCTGTTTTCTCCTATATGGATACATGTAGTTGGAACTCTAAATCAAACACGGTTTGTGCTAGCTCTTTGAAACTTGGCACAATAATGGATTTCCAAGTTCTATCGCTACGGTTGGTGTCCTATTGAAGTAGCCCCAAGCAGAGACTGACGAGAATCACTTTCATTGAAAGTGGTAGCCAAGCTTCCAAAAAACTACGAGTTTCCTGAAATCTCAGCAAACATTTTTTCACCCAATCCTGATGATACTGGCAGGTAATGATCAGTACACCGATCCCACTTGGCTCACCTAATTTCGTTCTTCTAGGTTAAACCGTTCCTTTGCAGTAACCGTTTTCATGTTTAGGTTTCACTCTGTTTTCTCCTATATGGATACATGTAGTTGGAACACTAAATCAAGCACGGTTTGTGCTAGCTCTTTGAAACTTGGCACAATAATGTAGTTCCAAGTTCTATCGCTATGATTGGTGTCCTATTGAAGTAGCCCCAAGCAGAGACTGACGAGAATCACTTTCATTGAAAGGGGTTGCCAAGCTTCCAAAAAACTACGAGCTTCCTGAAATCTCAGCAAATATTTTTTGGCCCAATCTTGATGATACTGGCAGGTAATGATCAGTACACCAATCCCACTTGGCTCACCAAATTTTGTTCTTCTAGGTTAAACCTTTCCTTTGCAGTAACCGTTTTCATGTTTAGGTTTCACTCTGTTTTCTCCTATATGGATACATGTAGTTGGAACTCTAAATCAAACAGAGTTTGTGCTAGCTCTTTGAAACTTGGCACACTAATGTAGTTCCAAGTTCTATCGCTATGGTTGATGTCCTATTAAAGTAGCCCCAAGCAGAGACTGACGAGAATCACTTTCATTGAAAGGGTTTGCCAAGCTTGCAAAAAACTACGAGTTTCCTGAAATCTCAGCAAACATTTTTTCACACAATCTTGATGATATTTGCAGGTAATGATGAGTACACCAATCCCACTTGTCTCACCAAATTTCGTTCTTCTAGGTTAAACCGTTCCTTTGCAGTAACCGTTTCATGTTTAGGTTTCACTCTTTTTTCTCCTATATGAATACACGTAGTTGGAACTCTAAATCAAACACGGTTTGTGCTAGCTCTTTGAAACTTGGCACAATAATGTAGTTCCAAGTTCTATCGCTATGGTTGGTGTCCTATCGAAGTAGCCCCAAGCAGAGACTGACGAGAATCACTTTCATTGAAAGGGGTTGCCAAGCTTCCAAAAAAATAAGAGTTTCCTGAAATCTCAGCAAACATTTTTTCACCCAATCCTGATGATACTGGCAGGTAATGATCAGTACACCAATCCCACTTGGCTCACCAAATTTCTTTCTTCTAGGTTAAACCGTTCCTTTGCAGTAACCGTTTTCATGTTTAGGTTTCACTCTGTTTTCTCCTATATGGATACATGTAGTCGGAACCCTAAATCAAACATAGTTTGTGCTAGCTCTTTGAAACTTGGCACAATAATGTAGTTCCAAGTTCTATCGCTATGGTTGATGTCCTATTGAAGTAGCCCCAAGCAGAGACTGACGAGAATCACTTTCATTGAAAGGGTTTGCCAAGCTTCCAAAAAACTACGAGTTTCCTGAAATCTCAGCAAATATTTTTTCACCCAATCTTGATGATACTTGCAGGTAATGATCAGTACACCAATACCACGTGTCTCACCAAATTTCGTTCTTCTACGTTAAACAGTTCCTTTGCAGTAACCGTTTTCATGTTTAGGTTTCACTCTGTTTTCTCTATATGGATACATGTAGTTGGAACTCTAAATCAAACACGGTTTGTGCTAGCTCTTTGAAACTTGGCACAATAATGTAGTTCCAAGTTCTATCGCTATGGTTTGTGTCCTATTGAAGTAGCCCAAGCAGAGACTGACGAGAATCACTTTCATTGAAAGGGGTTGCCAAGCTTCCAAAAAACTACGAGTTTCCTGAAATCTCAGCAAACATTTTTTCACCCAATCTTTTTGATACTGGCAGGTAATGATCAGTACACCAATCCCACTTCGCTCACCAAATTTCGTTCTTCTAAGTTAAACCGTTCCTTTGCAGTAACCGTTTTCATGTTTAGGTTTCACTCTGTTTTCTCCTATATGGATACATGTAGTTGGAACTCTAATCAAACACGGTTTGTGCTAGCTCTTTGAAACTTAGCACAATAATGTAGTTCCAAGTTCTATCACTGTGGTTGGTGTGCTATTGAAGTAGCCCCAAGCAGAGACTGACGAGAATCACTTTCATTGAAAGGGGTTGCCAAGCTTCCAGAAAACTACGAGTTTCCTGAAATCTCAGCAAACATTTTTTCACCCAAACTTGATGATACTGGCAGGTATTGATCAGTACACCAATCCGACTCAGCTCACCAAATTTCGTTCTTCTAGGTTAAACCGTTCCTTTGCATAAACCGTTTTCATGTTTAGGTTTCACTCGGTTTTCTCCTATGCGGATACATGTAGTTGGAACTCTAAATCAAACACGGTTTGTGCTAGCTCTTTGAAACTTGGCACAATAATGTAGTTCCAAGTTCTATCGCTACGGTTGGTGTCCTATTGAAGTAGCCCCAAGCAGAGCCTGACGAGAATCACTTTCATTGAAAGGGGTTGCCAAGCTTCCAAAAAACTACGAGTTTCCTGAAATCTCAGCAAACATTTTTTCACCCAATCTTGATGATACTCGCAGGTAATGATCAGTACACCAATCCCACTCGGCTCACCAAATTTCGTTCTTCTAGGTTAAACCGTTCCTTTGCAGTAACTGTTTTCATGTTTAGGTTTCAATCTGTTTTCTCCTATATGGATACATGTAGTTGGAACTCTAAATCAAACACGGTTTGTGCTAGCTTTTTGAAACTTGGCACAATAATGTAGTTCCAAGTTCTATCGCTGTGGTTTGTGTCCTATTGAAGTAGCCCCAAGCAGAGACTGACGAGAATCAGTTTCATTGAAAGGGGTTGCCAAGCTTCCAAAACACTACGAGTTTCCGGAAATCTCAGCAAACATTTTTTCACCCAATCTTGATGATACTGGGAGGTAATGATCAGTACATCAATCCCACTTGGCTCAACAAATTTCGTTCTTCTAGGTTAAACCTTTCCTTTGCAGTAACCGTTTTCATGTTTAGGTTTCACTCTCTTTTCTCCTATATGGATACATGTATTTGGAACTCAAAATCAAGCACGGTTTGTGCTAGCTCTTTGAAACTTGGCACAATAATGTAGTTCCAAGTTCTATCGGTACGATTGGTGTCCTATTGAAGTAGCCCCAAGCAGAGACTGACGAGAATCACTTTCATTGAAAGGGGTTGCCAAGCTTCCAAAAAACTACGAGTTTCCTGAAATCTCAGCAAACATTTTTTCACCCAATCTTGATGATACTGGCAGGTAATGATCAGTACAACAATCCAACTCTGCTCACCAAATTTCGTTCTTCTAGGTTAAACCGTTCCTTTGCAGTAACCGTTTTCATGTTTAGGTTTCACTCTGTTTTCTCCTATATGGATACATGTAGTTGGAACTCTAAATCAAACACGGTTTGTGCTAGCTCTTTGAAACTTGGCACAATAATGTAGTTCCATGTTCTGTCGCTATGGTTGGTGTCCTATTGAAGTAGCCCCAAGCAGAGACTGACGAGAATCACTTTCATTGAAAGGGGTTGCCAAGCTTCCAAAAAACTCCGAGTTTCCTGAAATCTCAGCAAACATTTTTTCACCCAATCTTGATGATACTGGCAGGTAATGATCAGTACAAAAATCCCACTTGGCTCACCAAATTTCGTTCTTCTAGGTTAAACCGTTCCTTCGCAGTAACCATTTTCATGTTTAGGTTTCACTCTGTTTTCTCCTATATGGATACATGTATTTGGAACTCAAAATCAAGCACGGTTTGTGCTAGCTCTTTTAAACTTGGCACAATAATGTAGTTCCAAGTTCTATCGGTACGGATGTTGTCCTATTGAAGTAGCCCCAAGCAGAGACTGAGGAGAATCACTTTCATTGAAAGGGGTTGCCAAGCTTCCAAAAAACTCCGAGTTTCCTGAAATCTCAGCAAACATTTTTTCACCCAATCTTGATGATACTGGCAGGTAATGATCAGTACAAAAATCCCACTTGGCTCACCAAATTTCGTTCTTCTAGGTTAAACCGTTCCTTCGCAGTAACCATTTTCATGTTTAGGTTTCACTCTGTTTTCTCCTATATGGATACATGTATTTGGAACTCAAAATCAAGCACGGTTTGTGCTAGCTCTTTGAAACTTGGCACAATAATGTAGTTCCAAGTTCTATCGGTACGGATGTTGTCCTATTGAAGTAGCCCCAAGCAGAGACTGACGAGAATCAGTTTCATTGAAAGGGGTTGCCAAGCTTCCTAAAAACTACGAGTTTCCTGAAATCTCAGCAAACATTTTTTCACCCAATCTGATGATACTGGCAGGTAATGATCAGTACACCAATCCCACTCGGCTCACCAATTTCGTTCTTCTAGGTTAAACCGTTACTTTGCAGTAACCGTTTTCATGTTTAGGTTTCACCCTGTTTTCTCCTATATGGATACATGTAGTTGGAACTCAAAATCAAGCACGGTTTGTGCTAGCTCTTTGAAACTTGGCACAATAATGTAGTTCCATGTTCTATCGCTATGGTTTGTGTCCTATTGAAGTAGCCCCAAGCAGAGACTGACGAGAATCACTTTCATTGAAAGGGGTTGCCAAGCTTCCAAAAAACTACGAACTTCCGGAAATCTCAGCAAACATTTTTCACCAAATCTTGATGATACTGGCAGGTAATGATCAGTACACCAATCCCACTCGGCTCACCAAATTTCGTTCTTCTAGGTTAAACCGTTCCTTTGCAGTAACCGTTTTCATGTTTAGGTTTCACTCTGTTTTCTCCTATACGGATACATGTAGTTGGAACTCTAAATCAAACACGGTTTGTGCTAGCTCTTTGAAACTTGGCACAATAATGTAGTTCCATGTTCTATCGCTATGGTTTGGGTCCTATTGAAGTAGCCCCAGGCAGAGACTGACGAGAATCAGTTTCATTGAAAGGGGTTGCCAAGCTTCCAAAAAACTACGAGTTTCCAGAAATCTCAGCAAACATTTTTTCACCCAATCTTGATGATACTGGCAGGTAATGATCAGTACACCAATCCCACTTGGCTCACCAAATTTCGTTCTTCTAGGTTAAACCGTTCCTTTGCAGTAACCATTTTGATGTTTAGGTTTCACTCTGTATTCTCCTATATGGATACATGTAGTTGGAACTCAAAATCAAGCACGGTTTTTGCTAGCTCTTTGAAACTTGGCACAATAATGTAGTTCCAAGTTCTATCGGTACAGTTGGTGTCCTATTGAAGTAGCCCCAAGCAGAGCCTGACGAGAATCACTTTCATTGAAAGGGGTTGCCAAGCTTCCAAAAAACTACGAGTTTCCTGAAATCTCAGCAAACATTTTTTCACCCAATCTTTTTGATACTGGCAGGTAATGATCAGTACACCAATCCCACTTGGCTCACCAAATTTCGTTCTTCTAAGTTAAACCGTTCCTTTGCAGTAACCGTTTTCATGTTTAGGTTTCACTCTGTTTTCTCCTATATGGATACATGTAGTTGGAACTCTAATCAAACACGGTTTGTGCTAGCTCTTTGAAACTTAGCACAATAATGTAGTTCCAAGTTCTATCACTGTGGTTGGTGTGCTATTGAAGTAGCCCCAAGCAGAGACTGACGAGAATCACTTTCATTGAAAGGGGTTGCCAAGCTTCCAGAAAACTACGAGTTTCCTGAAATCTCAGCAAACATTTTTTCTCCCAATCTTGATGATACTGGCAGGTATTGATCAGTACACCAATCCGACTCAGCTCACCAAATTTCGTTCTTCTAGGTTAAAGCGTTCCTTTGCATAAACCGTTTTCATGTTTAGGTTTCACTCGGTTTTCTCCTATGCGGATACATGTAGTTGGAACTCTAAATCAAACACGGTTTGTGCTAGCTCTTTGAAACTTGGCACAATAATGTAGTTCCAAGTTCTATCGGTACGGATGTTGTCCTATTGAAGTAGCCCCAAGCAGAGACTGACGAGAATCAGTTTCATTGAAAGGGGTTGCCAAGCTTCCAAAAAACTACGAGTTTCCGGAAATCTCAGCAAACATTTTTTCTCCCAATCTTGATGATACTGGCAGGTAATGATCAGTACATCAATCCCACTTGGCTCAACAAATTTTGTTCTTCTAGGTTAAACCGTTCCTTTGCAGTAACCGTTTTCATGTTTAGGTTTCACTCTGTTTTCTCCTATATGGATACATGTATTTGGAACTCAAAATCAAGCACGGTTTGTGCTAGCTCTTTGAAACTTGGCACAATGATGTAGTTCCAAGTTCTATCGGTACGGTTGGTGTCCTATTGAAGTAGCCCCAAGCAGAGACTGACGAGAATCACTTTCATTGAAAGGGGTTGCCAAGCTTCCAAAAAACTACGAGTTTCCTGAAATCTCAGCAAACATTTTTTCACCCAATCTTGATGATACTGGCAGGTAATGATCAGTACACCAATCCCACTTGGCTCACCAAATTCGTTCTTCTAGGTTAAACCGTTCCTTTGCAGTAACCGTTTTCATGTTTAGGTTTCACTCTGTTTTCTCCTATGTGGATACATGTATTTGGAACTCTAAATCAAACACGGTTTGTGCTAGCTCTTTGAAACTTGGCACAATAATGTAGTTCCATGTTCTATCGCTATGGTTTGGGTCCTATTGAAGTAGCCCCAAGCAGAGACTGACGAGAATCAGTTTCATTGAAAGGGGTTGCCAAGCTTCCAAAAAACTACGAGTTTCCGGAAATCTCAGCAAACATTTTTTCTCCCAATCTTGATGATACTGGCAGGTAATGATCAGTACATCAATCCCACTTGGCTCAACAAATTTCGTTCTTCTAGGTTACACCGTTCCTTTGCAGTAACCGTTTTCATGTTTAGGTTTCACTCTGTTTTCTCCTATATGGATACATGTATTTGGAACTCAAAATCAAGCACGGTTTGTGCTAGCTCTTTGAAACTTGGCACAATAATGTAGTTCCAAGTTCTATCGGTACGGTTGGTGTCCTATTGAAGTAGCCCCAAGCAGAGACTGACGAGAATCACTTTCATTGAAAGGGGTTGCCAAGCTTCCAAAAAACTACGAGTTTCCTGAAATCTCAGCAAACATTTTTTCACCCAATCTTGATGATACTGGCAGGTAATGATCAGTACAACAATCCAACTCTGCTCACCAATTTCGTTCTTCTAGGTTAAACCGTTCCTTTGCAGTAACCGTTTTCATGTTTAGGTTTCACTCTGTTTTCTCCTATGTGGATACATATAGTTGGAACTCTAAATCAAACACGGTTTGTGCTAGCTCTTTGAAACTTGGCACAATAATGTAGTTCCATGTTCTATCGCTATGGTTTGTGTCCTATTGAAGTAGCCCCAAGCAGAGACTGACGAGAATCAGTTTCATTGAAAGGGGTTGCCAAGCTTCCAAAAAACTACGAGTTTCCGGAAATCTCAGCAAACATTTTTTTCACCCCAATCTTGATGATACTGGCAGGTAATCATCAGTACACCAATCCCACTTGGCTCACCAAATTTCGTTCTTCTAGGTTAAACCGTTCCTTCGCAGTAACCATTTCATGTTTAGGTTTCACTCTGTTTTCTCCTATATGGATACATGTATTTGGAACTCAAAATCAAGCACGGTTTGTGCTAGCTCTTTGAAACTTGGCACAATAATGTAGTTCCAAGTTCTATCGGTACGGATGTTGTCCTATTGAAGTAGCCCCAAGCAGAGACTGACGAGAATCAGTTTCATTGAAAGGGGTTGCCAAGCTTCCAAAACACTACGAGTTTCCGGAAATCTCAGCAAACATTTCTTCACCCAATCTTGATGATACTGGCAGGTAATGATCAGTACACCAATCCCACTCGGCTCACCAAATTTCGTTCTTCTAGGTTAAACCGTTACTTTGCAGTAACCGTTTTCATGTTTAGGTTTCACTCGGTTTTCTCCTATGCGGATACATGTAGTTGGAACTCAAAATCAAGCACGGTTTGTGCTAGCTCTTTGAAACTTGGCACAATAATGTAGTTCCAAGTTCTATCGCTACGGTTGGTGTCCTATTGAAGTAGCCCCAAGCAGAGCCTGACGAGAATCACTTTCATTGAAAGGGGTTGCCAAGCTTCCAAAAAACTACGAGTTTCCTGAAATCTCAGCAAACATTTTTTCACCCAATCTTGATGATACTGGCAGGTAATGATCAGTACAACAATCCAACTCTGCTCACCAAATTTCGTTCTTCTAGGTTAAACCGTTCTTTGCAGTAACCGTTTTCATGTTTAGGTTTCACTCTGTTTTTCTCCTATATGGATACATGTAGTTGGAACTCTAAATCAAACACGGTTTATGCTAGCTCTTTGAAACTTGGCACAATAATGTAGTTCCATGTTCTGTCGCTATGGTTGGTGTCCTATTGAAGTAGCCCCAAGCAGAGACTGACGAGAATCACTTTCATTGAAAGGTGTTGCCAAGCTTCCAAAAAACTACGAGTTTCCTGAAATCTCAGCAAACATTTTTCACCCAATCTTGATGATACTGGCAGGTAATGATCAGTACAAAATCCCACTTGGCTCACCAAATTTCGTTCTTCTACGTTAAACCGTTCCTTCGCAGTAACCATTTTCATGTTTAGGTTTCACTCTGTTTTCTCCTATATGGATACATGTATTTGGAACTCAAAATCAAGCACGGTTTGTGCTAGCTCTTTTAAACTTGGCACAATAATGTAGTTCCAAGTTCTATCGGTACGGATGTTGTCCTATTGAAGTAGCCCCAAGCAGAGACTGACGAGAATCAGTTTCATTGAAAGGGGTTGCCAAGCTTCCAAAAAACTACGAGTTTCCGGAAATCTCAGCAAACATTTTTTCTCCCAATCTTGATGATACTGGCAGATAATGATCAGTACATCAATCCCACTTGGCTCAACAAATTTTGTTCTTCTAGGTTAAACCGTTCCTTTGCAGTAACCGTTTTCATGTTTAGGTTTCACTCTGTTTTCTCCTATATGGATACATGTATTTGGAACTCAAAATCAAGCACGGTTTGTGCTAGCTCTTTGAAACTTGGCACAATGATGTAGTTCCAAGTTCTATCGGTACGGTTGGTGTCCTATTGAAGTAGCCCCAAGCAGAGACTGACGAGAATCACTTTCATTGAAAGGGGTTGCCAAGCTTCCAAAAAACTACGAGTTTCCTGAAATCTCAGCAAACATTTTTTCACCCAATCTTGATGATACTGGCAGATAATGATCAGTACAACAATCCAACTCTGCTCACCAAATTTCGTTCTTCTAGGTTAAACCGTTCCTTTGCAGTAACCGTTTTCATGTTTAGGTTTCACTCTGTTTTCTCCTATGTGGATACATGTATTTGGAACTCTAAATCAAACACGGTTTGTGCTAGCTCTTTGAAACTTGGCACAATAATGTAGTTCCATGTTCTATCGCTATGGTTTGGGTCCTATTGAAGTAGCCCCAAGCAGAGACTGACGAGAATCAGTTTCATTGAAGGGTTGCCAGCTTCCAAAAAACTACGAGTTTCCGGAAATCTCAGCAAACATTTTTTCTCCCAATCTTGATGATACTGGCAGGTAATGATCAGTACATCAATCCCACTTGGCTCAACAAATTTCGTTCTTCTAGGTTAAACCGTTCCTTTGCAGTAACCGTTTTCATGTTTAGGTTTCACTCTGTTTTCTCCTATATGGATACATGTATTTGGAACTCAAAATCAAGCACGGTTTGTGCTAGCTCTTGGAAACTTGGCACAATAATGTAGTTCCAAGTTCTATCGGTACGGTTGGTGTCCTATTGAAGTAGCCCCAAGCAGAGACTGACGAGAATCACTTTCATTGAAAGGGGTTGCCAAGCTTCCAAAAAACTACGAGTTTCCTGAAATCTCAGCAAACATTTTTCACCCAATCTTGATGATACTGGCAGGTAATGATCAGTACAACAATCCAACTCTGCTCACCAAATTTCGTTCTTCTAGGTTAAACCGTTCCTTTGCAGTAACCGTTTTCATGTTTAGGTTTCACTCTGTTTTCTCCTATGTGGATACATATAGTTGGAACTCTAAATCAAACACGGTTTGTGCTAGCTCTTTGAAACTTGGCACAATAATGTAGTTCCATGTTCTATCGCTATGGTTTGTGTCCTATTGAAGTAGCCCCAAGCAGAGACTGACGAGAATCAGTTTCATTGAAAGGGGTTGCCAAGCTTCCAAAAAACTACGAGTTTCCGGAAATCTCAGCAAACATTTTTTCACCCAATCTTGATGATACTGGCAGGTAATCATCAGTACACCAATCCCACTTGGCTCACCAAATTTCGTTCTTCTAGGTTAAACCGTTCCTTCGCAGTAACCATTTTCATGTTTAGGTTTCACTCTGTTTTCTCCTATATGGATACATGTATTTGGAACTCAAATCAAGCACGGTTTGTGCTAGCTCTTTGAAACTTGGCACAATAATGTAGTTCCAAGTTCTATCGGTACGGATGTTGTCCTATTGAAGTAGCCCCAAGCAGAGACTGACGAGAATCAGTTTCATTGAAAGGGGTTGCCAAGCTTCCAAAACACTACGAGTTTCCGGAAATCTCAGCAAACATTTCTTCACCCAATCTTGATGATACTGGCAGGTAATGATCAGTACACCAATCCCACTCGGCTCACCAAATTTCGTTCTTCTAGGTTAAACCGTTACTTTGCAGTAACCGTTTTCATGTTTAGGTTTCACCCTGTTTTCTCCTATATGGATACATGTAGTTGGAACTCAAAATCAAGCACGGTTTGTGCTAGCTCTTTGAAACTTGGCACAATAATGTAGTTCCATGTTCTATCGCTATGGTTTGTGTCCTATTGAAGTAGCCCCAAGCAGAGACTGACGAGAATTCACTTTCATTGAAAGGGGTTGCCAATCTTCCAAAAAACTACGAGTTTCCAGAAATCTCAGCAAACATTTTTTCACCCAGTCTTGATGATACTGGCAGGTAATGATCAGTACACCAATCCCACTTGGCTCACCAAATTTCGTTCTTCTAGGTTAAACCGTTCCTTTGCAGTAACCATTTTCATGTTTAGGTTTCACTCTGTTTTCTCCTATATGGATACATGTAGTTGGAACTCAAAATCAAGCACGGTTTGTGCTAGCTCTTTGAAACTTGGCACAATAATGTAGTTCCAAGTTCTATCGGTACAGTTGGTGTCCTATTGAAGTAGCCCCAAGCAGAGCCTGACGAGAATCACTTTCATTGAAAGGGGTTGCCAAGCTTCCAAAAAACTACGAGTTTCCTGAAATCTCAGCAAACATTTTTTCACCCAATCTTTTTGATACTGGCAGGTAATGATCAGTACACCAATCCCACTTGGCTCACCAAATTTCGTTCTTCTAAGTTAAACCGTTCCTTTGCAGTAACCGTTTTCATGTTTAGGTTTCACTCTGTTTTCTCCTATATGGATACATGTAGTTGGAACTCTAATCAAACACGGTTTGTGCTAGCTCTTTGAAACTTAGCACAATAATGTAGTTCCAAGTTCTATCACTGTGGTTGGTGTGCTATTGAAGTAGCCCCAAGCAGAGACTGACGAGAATCACTTTCATTGAAAGGGGTTGCCAAGCTTCCAGAAAACTACGAGTTTCCTGAAATCTCAGCAAACATTTTTTCACCCAAACTTGATGATACTGGCAGGTATTGATCAGTACACCAATCCGACTCAGCTCACCAAATTTCGTTCTTCTAGGTTAAACCGTTCCTTTGCATAAACCGTTTTCATGTTTAGGTTTCACTCGGTTTTCTCCTATGCGGATACATGTAGTTGGAACTCTAAATCAAACACGGTTTGTGCTAGCTCTTTGAAACTTGGCACAATAATGTAGTTCCAAGTTCTATCGCTACGGTTGGTGTCCTATTGAAGTAGCCCCAAGCAGAGCCTGACGAGAATCACTTTCATTGAAAGGGTTGCCAAGCTTCCAAAAAACTACGAGTTTCCTGAAATCTCAGCAAACATTTTTTCACCCAATCTTGATGATACTGGCAGGTAATGATCAGTACACCAATCCCACTCGGCTCACCAAATTTCGTTCTTCTAGGTTAAACCGTTCCTTTGCAGTAACTGTTTTCATGTTTAGGTTTCACTCTGTTTTCTCCTATATGGATACATGTAGTTGGAACTCTAAATCAAACACGGTTTGTGCTAGCTCTTTGAAACTTGGCACAATAATGTAGTTCCAAGTTCTATCGCTGTGGTTTGTGTCCTATTGAAGTAGCCCCAAGCAGAGACTGACGAGAATCAGTTTCATTGAAAGGGGTTGCCAAGCTTCCAAAACACTACGAGTTTCCGGAAATCTCAGCAAACATTTTTTCACCCAATCTTGATGATACTGGGAGGTAATGATCAGTACATCAATCCCACTTGGCTCAACAAATTTCGTTCTTCTAGGTTAAACCGTTACTTTGCAGTAACCGTTTTCATGTTTAGGTTTCACCCTGTTTTCTCCTATATGGATACATGTAGTTGGAACTCAAAATCAAGCACGGTTTGTGCTAGCTCTTTGAAACTTGGCACAATAATGTAGTTCCATGTTCTATCGCTATGGTTTGTGTCCTATTGAAGTAGCCCCAAGCAGAGACTGACGAGAATCACTTTCATTGAAAGGGGTTGCCAAGCTTCCAAAAAACTACGAACTTCCGGAAATCTCAGCAAACATTTTTTCACCAAATCTTGATGATACTGGCAGGTAATGATCAGTACACCAATCCCACTCGGCTCACCAAATTTCGTTCTTCTAGGTTAAACCGTTCCTTTGCAGTAACCGTTTTCATGTTTAGGTTTCACTCTGTTTTCTCCTATACGGATACATGTAGTTGGAACTCTAAATCAAACACGGTTTGTGCTAGCTCTTTGAAACTTGGCACAATAATGTAGTTCCATGTTCTATCGCTATGGTTTGGGTCCTATTGAAGTAGCCCCAAGCAGAGACTGACGAGAATCAGTTTCATTGAAAGGGGTTGCCAAGCTTCCAAAAAACTACGAGTTTCCAGAAATCTCAGCAAACATTTTTTCACCCAATCTTGATGATACTGGCAGGTAATGATCAGTACACCAATCCCACTTGGCTCACCAAATTTCGTTCTTCTAGGTTAAACCGTTCCTTTGCAGTAACCATTTTCATGTTTAGGTTTCACTCTGTTTTCTCCCTATATGGATACATGTAGTTGGAACTCAAAATCAAGCACGGTTTGTGCTAGCTCTTTGAAACTTGGCACAATAATGTAGTTCCAAGTTCTATCGGTACAGTTGGTGTCCTATTGAAGTAGCCCCAAGCAGAGCCTGACGAGAATCACTTTCATTGAAAGGGGTTGCCAAGCTTCCAAAAAACTACGAGTTTCCTGAAATCTCAGCAAACATTTTTTTCACCCAATCTTGATGATACTGGCAGGTAATGATCAGTACAACAATCCAACTCTGCTCACCAAAATTTCGTTCTTCTAGGTTAAACCGTTCCTTTGCAGTAACCGTTTTCATGTTTAGGTTTCACTCTGTTTTCTCCTATGTGGATACATGTAGTTGGAACTCTAAATCAAACACGGTTTGTGCTAGCTCTTTGAAACTTGGCACAATAATGTAGTTCCAAGTTCTATCGCTACGGATGGTGTCCTATTGAAGTAGCCCCAAGCAGAGCCTGACGAGAATCACTTTCATTGAAAGGGGTTGCCAAGCTTCACAAAACTACGAGTTTCCTGAAATCTCAGCAAACATTTTTTCACCCAATCTTGATGATACTGGCAGGTAATGATCAGTACACCAATCCCACTCGGCTCACCAAATTTCGTTCTTCTAGGTTAAACCGTTCCTTTGCAGTAACTGTTTTCATGTTTAGGTTTCACTCTGTTTTCTCCTATATGGAAACATGTAGTTGGAACTCTAAATCAAACACGGTTTGTGCTAGCTCTTTGAAACTTGGCACAATAATGTAGTTCCAAGTTCTATCGCTGTGGTTTGTGTCCTATTGAAGTAGCCCCAAGCAGAGACTGACGAGAATCAGTTTCATTGAAAGGGGTTGCCAAGCTTCCAAAACACTACGAGTTTCCGGAAATCTCAGCAAACATTTTTTCACCCAATCTTGATGATACTGGGAGGTAATGATCAGTACATCAATCCCACTTGGCTCAACAAATTTCGTTCTTCGAGGTTAAACCGTTCCTTTGCAGTAACCGTTTTCATGTTTAGGTTTCACTCTGTTTTCTCCTATATGGATACATGTATTTGGAACTCAAAATCAAGCACGGTTTGTGCTAGCTCTTTGAAACTTGGCACAATAATGTAGTTCCAAGTTCTATCGGTACGGTTGGTGTCCTATTGAAGTAGCCCCAAGCAGAGACTGACGAGAATCACTTTCATTGAAAGGGGTTGCCAAGCTTCCAAAGAACTACGAGTTTCCTGAAATCTCAGCAAACATTTTTTCACCCAATCTTGATGATACTGGCAGGTAATGATCAGTACAACAATCCAACTCTGCTCACAAATTTCGTTCTTCTAGGTTAAACCGTTCCTTTGCAGTAACCGTTTTCATGTTTAGGTTTCACTCTGTTTTCTTCTATATGGATACATGTAGTTGGAACTCTAAATCAAACACGGTTTGTGCTAGCTCTTTGAAACTTGGCACAATAATGTAGTTCCATGTTCTGTCGCTATGGTTGGTGTCCTATTGAAGTAGCCCAAGCAGAGACTGACGAGAATCACTTTCATTGAAAGGGGTTGCCAAGCTTCCAAAAAACTACGAGTTTCCTGAAATCTCAGCAAACATTTTTTCACCCAATATTGATGATACTGGCAGGTAATGATCAGTACAACAATCCAACTCTGCTCACCAAATTTCGTTCTTCTAGGTTAAACCGTTCCTTTGCAGTAACCGTTTTCATGTTTAGGTTTCACTCTGTTTTCTCCTATATGGATACATGTAGTTGGAACTCTAAATCAAACACGGTTTGTGCTAGCTCTTTGAAACTTGGCACAATAATGTAGTTCCATGTTCTATCGCTGTGGTTTGTGTCCTATTGAAGTAGCCCCAAGCAGAGACTGACGAGAATCAGTTTCATTGAAAGGGGTTGCCAAGCTTCCAAAACACTACGAGTTTCCGGAAATCTCAGCAAACATTTTTTCACCCAATCTTGATGATACTGGGAGGTAATGATCAGTACATCAATCCCACTTGGCTCAACAAATTTCGTTCTTCGAAGTTAAACCGTTCCTTTGCAGTAACCGTTTTCATGTTTAGGTTTCACTCTGTTTTCTCCTATATGGATACATGTATTTGGAACTCAAAATCAAGCACGGTTTGTGCTAGCTCTTTGAAACTTGGCACAATAATGTAGTTCCAAGTTCTATCGGTACGGTTGGTGTCCTATTGAAGTAGCCCCAAGCAGAGACTGACGAGAATCACTTTCATTGAAAGGGGGTTGCCAAGCTTCCAAAGAACTACGAGTTTCCTGAAATCTCAGCAAACATTTTTTCACCCAATCTTGATGATACTGGCAGGTAATGATCAGTACAACAATCCAACTCTGCTCACCAAATTTCGTTCTTCTAGGTTAAACCGTTCCTTTGCAGTAACCGTTTTCATGTTTAGGTTTCACTCTGTTTTCTCCTATATGGATACATGTAGTTGGAACTCTAAATCAAACACGGTTTGTGCTAGCTCTTTGAAACTTGGCACAATAATGTAGTTCCATGTTCTGTCGCTATGGTTGGTGTCCTATTGAAGTAGCCCCAAGCAGAGCCTGACGAGAATCAGTTTCATTGAAAGGGGTTGCCAAGCTTCCAAAAAACTACGAGTTTCCGGAAATCTCAGCAAACATTTTTTCTCCCAATCTTGATGATACTGGCAGGTAATGATCAGTACATCAATCCCACTTGGCTCAACAAATTTCGTTCTTCTAGGTTAAACCGTTCCTTTGCAGTAACCGTTTTCATGTTTAGGTTTCACTCTGTTTTCTCTTATATGGATACATGTATTTGGAACTCAAAATCAAGCACGGTTTGTGCTAGCTCTTTGAAACTTGGCACAATAATGTAGTTCCAAGTTCTATCGGTACGGTTGGTGTCCTATTGAAGTAGCCCAAGCAGAGACTGACGAGAATCACTTTCATTGAAAGGGGTTGCCAAGCTTCCAAAAAACTACGAGTTTCCTGAAATCTCAGCAAACATTTTTTCACCCAATCTTGATGATACTGGCAGGTAATGATCAGTACAACAATCCAACTCTGCTCACCAAATTTCGTTCTTCTAGGTTAAACCGTTCCTTTGCAGTAACCGTTTTCATGTTTAGGTTTCACTCTGTTTTCTCCTATGTGGATACATGTAGTTGGAACTCTAAATCAAACACGGTTTGTGCTAGCTCTTTGAAACTTGGCACAATAATGTAGTTCCATGTTCTATCGCTATGGTTTGTGTCCTATTGAAGTAGCCCCAAGCAGAGACTGACGAGAATCAGTTTCATTGAAAGGGGTTGCCAAGCTTCCAAAAAACTACGAGTTTCCGGAAATCTCAGCAAACATTTTTTCACCCAATCTTGATGATACTGGCAGGTAATGATCAGTACAATAATCCCACTTGGCTCACCAAATTTCGTTCTTCTAGGTTAAACCGTTCCTTCGCAGTAACCATTTTCATGTTTAGGTTTCACTCTGTTTTCTCCTATATGGATACATGTATTTGGAACTCAAAATCAAGCACGGTTTTGCTAGCTCTTTGAAACTTGGCACAATAATGTAGTTCCAAGTTCTATCGGTACGGATGTTGTCCTATTGAAGTAGCCCCAAGCAGAGACTGACGAGAATCAGTTTCATTGAAAGGGGTTGCCAAGCTTCCAAAAACTACGAGTTTCCTGAAATCTCAGCAAACATTTTTTCACCCAATCTTGATGATACTTTCAGGTAATGATCAGTACACCAATCCCACTCGGCTCACCAAATTTCGTTCTTCTAGGTTAAACCGTTACTTTGCAGTAACCGTTTTCATGTTTAGGTTTCACCCTGTTTTCTCCTATATGGATACATGTAGTTGGAACTCAAAATCAAGCACGGTTTGTGCTAGCTCTTTGAAACTTGGCACAATAATGTAGTTCCATGTTCTATCGCTATGGTTTGTGTCCTATTGAAGTAGCCCCAAGCAGAGACTGACGAGAATCACTTTCATTGAAAGGGTTGCCAAGCTTCCAAAAAACTACGAACTTCCGGAAATCTCAGCAAACATTTTTCACCAAATCTTGATGATACTGGCAGGTAATGATCAGTACACCAATCCCACTCGGCTCACCAAATTTCGTTCTTCTAGGTTAAACCGTTCCTTTGCAGTAACCGTTTTCATGTTTAGGTTTCACTCTGTTTTCTCCTATACGGATACATGTAGTTGGAACTCTAAATCAAACACGGTTTGTGCTAGCTCTTTGAAACTTGGCACAATAATGTAGTTCCATGTTCTATCGCTATGGTTTGGGTCCTATTGAAGTAGCCCCAAGCAGAGACTGACGAGAATCAGTTTCATTGAAAGGGGTTGCCAAGCTTCCAAAAAACTACGAGTTTCCAGAAATCTCAGCAAACATTTTTTCACCCAATCTTGATGATACTGGCAGGTAATGATCAGTACACCAATCACACTTGGCTCACCAAATTTCGTTCTTCTAGGTTAAACCGTTCCTTTGCAGTAACCATTTTCATGTTTAGGTTTCACTCTGTTTTCTCCTATATGGATACATGTAGTTGGAACTCAAAATCAAGCACGGTTTGTGCTAGCTCTTTGAAACTTGGCACAATAATGTAGTTCCAAGTTCTATCGGTACAGTTGGTGTCCTATTGAAGTAGCCCCAAGCAGAGCCTGACGAGAATCACTTTCATTGAAAGGGGTTGCCAAGCTTCCAAAAAACTACGAGTTTCCTGAAATCTCAGCAAACATTTTTTCACCCAATCTTTTTGATACTGGCAGGTAATGATCAGTACACCAATCCCAACTTGGCTCACCAAATTTCGTTCTTCTAAGTTAAACCGTTCCTTTGCAGTAACCGTTTTCATGTTTAGGTTTCACTCTGTTTTCTCCTATATGGATACATGTAGTTGGAACTCTAATCAAACACGGTTTGTGCTAGCTCTTTGAAACTTAGCACAATAATGTAGTTCCAAGTTCTATCACTGTGGTTGGTGTGCTATTGAAGTAGCCCCAAGCAGAGACTGACGAGAATCAATTTCATTGAAAGGTGTTGCCAAGCTTCCAAAAACTACGAGTTTCCTGAAATCTCAGCAAACATTTTTTCACCCAATCTTGATGATACTGGCAGGTAATGATCAGTACACCAATCCCACTTGGCTCACCAAATTTCGTTCTTCTAGGTTAAACCGTTCCTTTGCAGTAACCGTTTTCATGTTTAGGTTTCACTCTGTTTTCTCCTATATGGATACATGTAGTTGGAACTCTAAATCAAACACGGTTTGTGCTAGCTCTTTGAAACTTGGCACAATAATGTAGTTCCATGTTCTATCGCTATGGTTGGTGTCCTATTGAAGTAGCCCAAGCAGAGACTGGCGAGAATCACTTTCATTGAAAGGGGTTGCCAAGGTTCCAAAAAACTACGAGTTTCCGGAAATCTCAGCAAACATTTTTTCACCCAATCTTGATGATACTGGCAGGTAATGATCAGTACACCAATCCCACTTGGCTCACCAAATTTCGTTCTTCTAGGTTAAACCGTTCCTTTGCAGTAACCGTTTTCATGTTTAGGTTTCACTCTGTTTTCTCCTATATGGAAACATGTGGTTGGAACTCTAAATCAAACACGGTTTGTGCTAGCTCTTTGAAACTTGGCACAATAATGTAGTTCCAAGTTCTATCGCTATGGTTTGTGTCCTATTGAAGTAGCCCCAAGCAGAGACTGACGAGAATCAGTTTCATTGAAAGGGGTTGCCAAGCTTCCAAAAAACTACGAGTTTCCGGAAATCTCAGCAAACATTTTTTCTCCAATCTTGATGATACTGGCAGGTAATGATCAGTACATCAATCCCACTTGGCTCAACAAATTTCGTTCTTCTAGGTTAAACCGTTCCTTTGCAGTAACCGTTTTCATGTTTAGGTTTCACTCTGTTTTCTCCTATATGGATACATGTATTTGGAACTCAAAATCAAGCACGGTTTGTGCTAGCTCTTTGAAACTTGGCACAATAATGTAGTTCCAAGTTCTATCGGTACGGTTGGTGTCCTATTGAAGTAGCCCCAAGCAGAGACTGACGAGAATCACTTTCATTGAAAGGGGTTGCCAAGCTTCCAAAAAACTACGAGTTTCCTGAAATCTCAGCAAACATTTTTTCACCCAATCTTGATGATACTGGCAGGTAATGATCAGTACACCAATCCCACTCGGCTCACCAAATTTCGTTCTTCTAGGTTAAAACCGTTCCTTTGCAGTAACTGTTTTCATGTTTAGGTTTCACTCTGTTTTCTCCTATATGGATACATGTAGTTGGAACTCTAAATCAAACACGGTTTGTGCTAGCTCTTTGAAACTTGGCACAATAATGTAGTTCCAAGTTCTATCGCTGTGGTTTGTGTCCTATTGAAGTAGCCCCAAGCAGAGACTGACGAGAATCAGTTTCATTGAAAGGGGTTGCCAAGCTTCCAAAACACTACGAGTTTCCGGAAATCTCAGCAAACATTTTTTCACCCAATCTTGATGATACTGGGAGGTAATGATCAGTACATCAATCCCACTTGGCTCAACAAATTTCGTTCTTCGAGGTTAAACCGTTCCTTTGCAGTAACCGTTTTCATGTTTAGGTTTCACTCTGTTTTCTCCTATATGGATACATGTATTTGGAACTCAAAATCAAGCACGGTTTGTGCTAGCTCTTTGAAACTTGGCACAATAATGTAGTTCCAAGTTCTATCGGTACGGTTGGTGTCCTATTGAAGTAGCCCCAAGCAGAGACTGACGAGAATCACTTTCATTGAAAGGGGTTGCCAAGCTTCCAAAGAAGTACGAGTTTCCTGAAATCTCAGCAAACATTTTTTCACCCAATCTTGATGATACTGGCAGGTAATGATCAGTACAACAATCCAACTCTGCTCACCAAATTTCGTTCTTCTAGGTTAAACCGTTCCTTTGCAGTAACCGTTTTCATGTTTAGGTTTCACTCTGTTTTCTTCTATATGGATACATGTAGTTGGAACTCTAAATCAAACACGGTTTGTGCTAGCTCTTTGAAACTTGGCACAATAATGTAGTTCCATGTTCTGTCGCTATGGTTGGTGTCCTATTGAAGTAGCCCAAGCAGAGACTGACGAGAATCACTTTCATTGAAAGGGGTTGCCAAGCTTCCAAAAAACTACGAGTTTCCTGAAATCTCAGCAAACATTTTTTCACCCAATATTGATGATAATGGCAGGTAATGATCAGTACAACAATCCAACTCTGCTCACCAAATTTCGTTCTTCTAGGTTAAACCGTTCCTTTGCAGTAACCGTTTTCATGTTTAGGTTTCACTCTGTTTTCTCCTATATGGATACATGTAGTTGGATCTCAAAATCAAGCACGGTTTGTGCTAGCTCTTTGAAACTTGGCACAATAATGTAGTTCCATGTTCTATCGCTATGGTTTGTGTCCTATTGAAGTAGCCCCAAGCAGAGACTGACGAGAATCACTTTCATTGAAAGGGGTTGCCAAGCTTCCAAAAAACTACGAACTTCCGGAAATCTCAGCAAACATTTTTTCACCAAATCTTGATGATACTGGCAGGTAATGATCAGTACACCAATCCCACTCGGCTCACCAAATTCGTTCTTCTAGGTTAAACCGTTCCTTTGCAGTAACCGTTTTCATGTTTAGGTTTCACTCTGTTTTCTCCTATACGGATACATGTAGTTGGAACTCTAAATCAAACACGGTTTGTGCTAGCTCTTTGAAACTTGGCACAATAATGTAGTTCCATGTTCTATCGCTATGGTTTGGGTCCTATTGAAGTAGCCCAAGCAGAGACTGACGAGAATCAGTTTCATTGAAAGGGGTTGCCAAGCTTCCAAAAAACTACGAGTTTCCAGAAATCTCAGCAAACATTTTTTTCACCCAATCTTGATGATACTGGCAGGTAATGATCAGTACACCAATCCCACTTGGCTCACCAAATTTCGTTCTTCTAGGTTAAACCGTTCCTTTGCAGTAACCATTTTCATGTTTAGGTTTCACTCTGTTTTCTCCTATATGGATACATGTAGTTGGAACTCAAAATCAAGCACGGTTTGTGCTAGCTCTTTGAAACTTGGCACAATAATGTAGTTCCAAGTTCTATCGGTACAGTTGGTGTCCTATTGAAGTAGCCCCAAGCAGAGCCTGACGAGAATCACTTTCATTGAAAGGGGTTGCCAAGCTTCCAAAAAACTACGAGTTTCCTGAAATCTCAGGAAACATTTTTTCACCCAATCTTTTTGATACTGGCAGGTAATGATCAGTACACCAATCCCACTTGGCTCACCAAATTTCGTTCTTCTAAGTTAAACCGTTCCTTTGCAGTAACCGTTTTCATGTTTAGGTTTCACTCTGTTTTCTCCTATATGGATACATGTAGTTGGAACTCTAATCAAACACGGTTTGTGCTAGCTCTTTGAAACTTAGCACAATAATGTAGTTCCAAGTTCTATCACTGTGGTTGGTGTGCTATTGAAGTAGCCCCAAGCAGAGACTGACGAGAATCAATTTCATTGAAAGGTGTTGCCAAGCTTCCAAAAAACTACGAGTTTCCTGAAATCTCAGCAAACATTTTTTCACCCAATCTTGATGATACTGGCAGGTAATGATCAGTACACCAATCCCACTTGGCTCACCAAATTTCGTTCTTCTAGGTTAAACCGTTCCTTTGCAGTAACAGTTTTCATGTTTAGGTTTCACTCTGTTTTCTCCTATATGGAAACATGTGGTTGGAACTCTAAATCAAACACGGTTTGTGCTAGCTCTTTGAAACTTGGCACAATAATGTAGTTCCATGTTCTATCGCTATGGTTGGTGTCCTATTGAAGTAGCCCCAAGCAGAGACTGGCGAGAATCACTTTCATTGAAAGGGGTTGCCAAGGTTCCAAAAAACTACGAGTTTCCGGAAATCTCAGCAAACATTTTTTCACCCAATCTTGATGATACTGGCAGGTAATGATCAGTACACCAATCCCACTTGGCTCACCAATTTCGTTCTTCTAGGTTAAACCGTTCCTTTGCAGTAACCGTTTTCATGTTTAGGTTTCACTCTGTTTTTCTCCTGTATGGATACATGTAGTTGGAACTCAAAATCAAGCACGGTTTGTGCGAGCTCTTTGAAACTTTGCACAATAATGTAGTTCCAAGTTCTATCGGTACCGTTGGTGTCCTATTGAAGTAGCCCCAAGCAGAGACTGACGAGAATCACTTTCATTGAAAGGGAGATGCCAAGCTTCCAAAAAACTACGAGTTTCCGGAAATTCTCAGCAAACATTTTTTCACCCAATTTTGATGATACTGGCAGGTAATGATCAGTACACCAATCCCACTTGGCTCACCAAATTTCGTTCTTCTAGGTTAAACCGTTCCTTTGCAGTAACCGTGTTCATGTTTAGGTTTCACTCTGTTTTCTCCTATATGGATACATGTAGTTGGAACTCTAAATCAAACGCGGTTTGTGCTAGCTCTTTGAAACTTGGCACAATAATGTAGTTCCATGTTCTATCGCTATGGTTCGTGTCCTATTGAAGTAGCCCCAAGCAGAGACTGACGAGAATCACTTTCATTGAAAGGGGTTGCCAAGCTTCCAAAAAACTACGAGTTTCCGGAAATCACAGCAAACATTTTTTCACCCAATCTTGATGATACTGGCAGGTAATGATCAGTACACCAATCCCACTTGGCTCACCAAATTTCGTTCTTCTAGGTTAAACCGTTCCTTTGCAGTAACCGTTTTCATGTTTAGGTTTCACTCTGTTTTCTCCTATATGGATACATGTAGTTGGAACTCTAAATCAAACACGGTTTGTGCTAGCTCTCTGAAACTTGGCACATAATGTAGTTCCAAGTTCTATCGGTACCGTTGGTGTCCTATTGAAGTAGCCCCAAGCAGAGACTGACGAGAATCACTTTCATTGAAAGGGGTTGCCAAGCTTCCAAAAAACTACGAGTTTCCGGAAATCTCAGCAAACATTTTTTCACCCAATCTTGATGATACTGGCAGGTAATGATCAGTACACCAATCCCACTTGGCTCACCAAATTTCGTTCTTCTAGGTTAAACCGTTCCTTTGCAGTAACCGTTTTCATGTTTAGGTTTCACTCTGTTTTCTCCTATATGGATACATGTAGTTGGAACTCTAAATCAAACACGGTTTGTGCTAGCTCTTTGAAACTTGGCACAATAATGTAGTTCCAAGTTCTATCGGTACCGTTGGTGTCCTATTGAAGTAGCCCCAAGCAGAGACTGACGAGAATCACTTTCATTGAAAGGGGTTGCCAAGCTTCCAAAAAACTACGAGTTTCCGGAAATCACAGCAAACATTTTTTCACCCAATCTTGATGATACTGGCAGGTAATGATCAGTACACCAATCCCACTTGGCTCACCAAATTCGTTCTTCTAGGTTAAACCGTTTCTTTGCAGTAACCGTTTTCATGTTTAGGTTTCACTCTGTTTTCTCCTATATGGATACATGTAGTTGGAACTCTAAATCAAACACGGTTTGTGCTAGCTCTTTGAAACTTGGCACAATAATGTAGTTCCATGTTCTATCGCTATGGTTGGTGTCCTATTGAAGTAGCCCCAAGCAGAGACTGACGAGAATCACTTTCATTGAAAGGGGTTGCCAAGCTTCCAAAAAACTACGAGTTTCCGGAAATCTTAGCAAACATTTTTTCACCCAATCTTGATGATACTGGCAGGTAATGATCAGTACAACAATCCAACTCTGCTCACCAAATTTCGTTCTTCTAGGTTAAACCGTTCCTTTGCAGTAACCGTTTTCATGTTTAGGTTTCACTCTGTTTTTTCCTATATGGATACATGTAGTTGGAACTCTAAATCAAACACGGTTTGTGCTAGCTCTTTGAAACTTGGCACAATAATGTAGTTCCATGTTCTATCGCTATGGTTTGTGTCCTATTGAAGTAGCCCCAAGCAGAGACTGACGAGAATCAGTTTCATTGAAAGGGGTTGCCAAGCTTCCAAAAAACTACGAGTTTCCTGAAATCTCAGCAAACATTTTTTCACCCAATCTTGATGATACTTTCAGGTAATGATCAGTACACCAATCCCACTCGGCTCACCAAATTTCGTTCTTCTAGGTTAAACCGTTACTTTGCAGTAACCGTTTCATGTTTAGGTTTCACCCTGTTTTCTCCTATATGGATACATGTAGTTGGAACTCAAAATCAAGCACGGTATGTGCTAGCTCTTTGAAACTTGGCACAATAATGTAGTTCCATGTTCTATCGCTATGGTTTGTGTCCTATTGAAGTAGCCCCAAGCAGAGACGGACGAGAATCACTTTCATTGAAAGGGGTTGCCAAGCTTCCAAAAAACTACGAACTTCCGGAAATCTCAGCAAACATTTTTTCACCAAATCTTGATGATACTGGCAGGTAATGATCAGTACACCAATCCCACTCGGCTCACCAAATTTCGTTCTTCTAGGTTAAACCGTTCCTTTGCAGTAACCGTTTTCATGTTTAGGTTTCACTCTGTTTTCTCCTATACGGATACATGTAGTTGGAACTCTAAATCAAACACGGTTTGTGCTAGCTCTTTGAAACTTGGCACAATAATGTAGTTCCATGTTCTATCGCTATGGTTTGGGTCCTATTGAAGTAGCCCCAAGCAGAGACTGACGAGAATCAGTTTCATTGAAAGGGGTTGCCAAGCTTCCAAAAAACTACGAGTTTCCAGAAATCTCAGCAAACATTTTTTCACCCAATCTTGATGATACTGGCAGGTAATGATCAGTACACCAATCCCACTTGGCTCACCAAATTTCGTTCTTCTAGGTTAAACCGTTCCTTTGCAGTAACCATTTTCATGTTTAGGTTTCACTCTGTTTTCTCCTATATGGATACATGTAGTTGGAACTCAAAATCAAGCACGGTTTGTGCTAGCTCTTTGAAACTTGGCACAATAATGTAGTTCCAAGTTCTATCGGTACAGTTGGTGTCCTATTGAAGTAGCCCCAAGGAGAGCCTGACGAGAATCACTTTCATTGAAAGGGGTTGCCAAGCTTCCAAAAAACTACGAGTTTCCTGAAATCTCAGCAAACATTTTTTCACCCAATCTTTTTGATACTGGCAGGTAATGATCAGTACACCAATCCCACTTGGCTCACCAAATTTCGTTCTTCTAAGTTAAACCGTTCCTTTGCAGTAACCGTTTTCATGTTTAGGTTTCTCTCTGTTTTCTCCTATATGGATACATGTAGTTGGAACTCTAATCAAACACGGTTTGTGCTAGCTCTTTGAAACTTAGCACAATAATGTAGTTCCAAGTTCTATCACTGTGGTTGGTGTGCTATCGAAGTAGCCCCAAGCTTAGACTGACGAGAATCAATTTCATTGAAAGGTGTTGCCAAGCTTCCAAAAAACTACGAGTTTCCTGAAATCTCAGCAAACATTTTTTCACCCAATCTTGATGATACTGGCAGGTAATGATCAGTACACCAATCCCACTTGGCTCACCAAATTTCGTTCTTCTAGGTTAAACCGTTCCTTTGCAGTAACCGTTTTCATGTTTAGGTTTCACTCTGTTTTCTCCTATATGGATACATGTAGTTGGAACTCTAAATCAAACACGGTTTGTGCTAGCTCTTTGAAACTTGGCACAATAATGTAGTTCCATGTTCTATCGCTATGGTTGGTGTCCTATTGAAGTAGCCCCAAGCAGAGACTGGCGAGAATCACTTTCATTGAAAGGGGTTGCCAAGGTTCCAAAAAACTACGAGTTTCCGGAAATCTCAGCAAACATTTTTTCACCCAATCTTGATGATACTGGCAGGTAATGATCAGTACACCAATCCCACTTGGCTCACCAAATTTCGTTCTTCTAGGTTAAACCGTTCCTTTGCAGTAACCGTTTTCATGTTTAGGTTTCACTCTGTTTTCTCCTATATGGAAACATGTGGTTGGAACTCTAAATCAAACACGGTTTGTGCTAGCTCTTTGAAACTTGGCACAATAATGTAGTTCCATGTTCTATCGCTATGGTTTGTGTCCTATTGAAGTAGCCCCAAGCAGAGACTGATGAGAATCACTTTCATTGAAAGGGGTTGCCAAGCTTCTAAAATCTACGAGTTTCCTGAAATCTCAGCTAACAATTTCTCACCCAATCTTGATGATACTGGCAGGTAATGATCAGTACACCAATCCCACTTGGCTCACCAAATTTCGTTGTTCTAGGTTAAACCATTCCTTTGCAGTAACCGTTTTCATGTTTAGGTTTCACTCTGTTTTCTCCTGTATGGATACATGTAGTTGGAACTCAAAATCAAGCACGGTTTGTGCTAGCTCTTTGAAACTTGGCACAATAATGTAGTTCCAAGGTCTATCGGTACCGTTGGTGTCCTATTGAAGTAGCCCCAAGCAGAGACTGACGAGAATCACTTTCATTGAAAGGAGTTGCCAAGCTTCCAAAAAACTACGAGTTTCCGGAAATCTCAGCAAACATTTTTTCACCCAATTTTGATGATACTGGCAGGTAATGATCAGTACACCAATCCCACTTGGCTCACCAAATTTCGTTCTTCTAGGTTAAACCGTTCCTTTGCAGTAACCGTTTTCATGTTTAGGTTTCACTCTGTTTTCTCCTATATGGATACATGTAGTTGGAACTCTAAATCAAACGCGGTTTGTGCTAGCTCTTTGAAACTTGGCACAATAATGTAGTTCCATGTTCTATCGCTATGGTTCGTGTCCTATTGAAGTAGCCCCAAGCAGAGACTGACGAGAATCACTTTCATTGAAAGGGGTTGCCAAGCTTCCAAAAAACTACGAGTTTCCGGAAATCACAGCAAACATTTTTTCACCCAATCTTGATGATACTGGCAGGTAATGATCAGTACACCAATCCCACTTGGCTCACCAAATTTCGTTCTTCTAGGTTAAACCGTTCCTTTGCAGTAACCGTTTTCATGTTTAGGTTTCACTCTGTTTTCTCCTATATGGATACATGTAGTTGGAACTCTAAATCAAACACGGTTTGTGCTAGCTCTCTGAAACTTGGCACAATAATGTAGTTCCAAGTTCTATCGGTACCGTTGGTGTCCTATTGAAGTAGCCCCAAGCAGAGACTGACGAGAATCACTTTCATTGAAAGGGGTTGCCAAGCTTCCAAAAAACTACGAGTTTCCGGAAATCTCAGCAAACATTTTTTCACCCAATCTTGATGATACTGGCAGGTAATGATCAGTACACCAATCCCACTTGGCTCACCAAATTTCGTTCTTCTAGGTTAAACCGTTCCTTTGCAGTAACCGTTTTCATGTTTAGGTTTCACTCTGTTTTCTCCTATATGGATACATGTAGTTGGAACTCTAAATCAAGACACGGTTTGTGCTAGCTCTTTGAAACTTGGCACAATAATGTAGTTCCAAGTTCTATCGGTACCGTTGGTGTCCTATTGAAGTAGCCCCAAGCAGAGACTGACGAGAATCACTTTCATTGAAAGGGGTTGCCAAGCTTCCAAAAAACTACGAGTTTCCGGAAATCTCAGCAAACATTTTTTCACCCAATCTTGATGATACTGGCAGGTAATGATCAGTACAACAATCCAACTCTGCTCACCAAATTTCGTTCTTCTAGGTTAAACCGTTCCTTTGCAGTAACCGTTTTCATGTTTAGGTTTCACTCTGTTTTCTCCTATATGGATACATGTAGTTGGAACTCTAAATCAAACACGGTTTGTGCTAGCTCTTTGAAACTTGGCACAATAATGTAGTTCCATGTTCTATCGCTATGGTTTGTGTCCTATTGAAGTAGCCCCAAGCAGAGACTGACGAGAATCAGTTTCATTGAAAGGGGTTGCCAAGCTTCCAAAAAACTACGAGTTTCCAGAAATCTCAGCAAACATTTTTTCTCCCAATCTTGATGATACTGGCAGGTAATGATCAGTACATCAATCCCACTTGGCTCAACAAATTTCGTTCTTCTAGGTTAAACGTTCCTTTGCAGTAACCGTTTTCATGTTTAGGTTTCACTCTGTTTTCTCCTATATGGATACATGTATTTGGAACTCAAAATCAAGCACGGTTTGTGCTAGCTCTTTGAAACTTGGCACAATAATGTAGTTCCAAGTTCTATCGGTACGGTTGGTGTCCTATTGAAGTAGCCCCAAGCAGAGACTGACGAGAATCACTTTCATTGAAAGGGGTTGCCAAGCTTCCAAAAAACTACGAGTTTCCTGAAATCTCAGCAAACATTTTTTCACCCAATCTTGATGATACTGGCAGGTAATGATCAGTACAACAATCCAACTCTGCTCACCAAATTTCGTTCTTCTAGGTTAAACCGTTCCTTTGCAGTAACCGTTTTCATGTTTAGGTTTCACTCTGTTTTCTCCTATGTGGATACATGTAGTTGGAACTCTAAATCAAACACGGTTTGTGCTAGCTCTTTGAAACTTGGCACAATAATGTAGTTCCATGTTCTATCGCTATGGTTGGTGTCCTATTGAAGTAGCCCCAAGCAGAGACTGACGAGAATCAGTTTCATTGAAAGGGTTGCCAAGCTTCCAAAAAACTACGAGTTTCCGGAAATCTCAGCAAACATTTTTTCACCCAATCTGGATGATACTGGGCAGGTAATGATCAGTACACCAATCCCACTTGGCTCACCAAATTTCGTTCTTCTAGGTTAAACCGTTCCTTCGCAGTAACCGTTTTCATGTTTAGGTTTCACTCTGTTTTCTCCTATATGGAAACATGTGCTTGGAACACTAAATCAAACACGGTTTGTGCTAGCTCATTGAAACTTGGCACAATAATGTAGTTCCATGTTCTATCGCTATGGTTTGTGTCCTATTGACGTAGCCGCAAGCAGAGACTGACGAGAATCACTTTCATTGAAAGTGGTTGCCAAGCTTCCAAAATCTACGAGTTTCCTGAAATCTCAGCTAACAATTTCTCACCCAATCTTGATGATACTGGCAGGTAATGATCAGTACACCAATCCGACTTGGCTCACCAAATTTCGTTCTTCTAGGTTAAACCGTTTCCTTTGCAGTAACCGTTTTCATGTTTAGGTTTCACTCTGTTTTCTCCTATATGGATACATGTAGTTGGAACTCAAAATCAAGAACCGTTTGTGCTAGCTCTTTGAAAGTTGGCACAATAATGTAGTTCCAAGTTCTATCGCTATGGTTGGTGTCCTATTGAAATAGCCCCAAGCAGAGACTGACGAGAATCACTTTCATTGAAAGGGGTTGCCAAGCTTCCAAAAAACTACGAGTTTCCTGAAATCTCAGCAAACATTTTTTTCACCCAATCTTGATGATACTGGCAGGTAATGATGAGTACACTAATCCCACTTGGCTCACCAAATTTCGTTCTTCTAGGTTATACCGTTCCTTTTCAGTAACCGTTTTCATGTTTAGGTTTCACTCTGTTTTCTCCTATATGGATACATGTAGTTGGAACACTAAATCAAACACGGTTTGTGCTAGCTCTTTGAATCTTATCACAATAATGTAGTTCCAAGTTCTATCGGTACGGTTGGTGTCCTATTGAAGTAGCCCCAAGCAGAGACTGACGAGAATCACTTTCATTGAAAGGGGTTGCCAAGCTTCCAAAAACTACGAGTTTCCTGAAATCAAAGCAAACATTTTTTCACCCAATCTTGATGATACTGGCAGGTAATGATCAGTACACCAATCCACTTGCTCACCAAATTTTCGTTCTTCTAGGGTTAACCGTTCCTTTGCAGTGAACGTTTTCATGTTTAGGTTTCACTCTGTTTACTCCTATATGGATACATGTATTTGGAACTCTAAATCAAACACGGTTTATGCTAGCTCTTTGAAACTTGGCATAATAATGTAGTTCCAAGTTCTATCGCTATGGTTGGTGTCCTATTGAAGTAGCCCCAAGCAGAGACTGACGAGAATCACTTTCATTGAAAGGGGTTGCCAAGCTTCCAAAAAACTACGAGTTTGGAAATATCAGCAAACATTTTTTCACCCAATCTTGATGATACTGCAGGTAAGTGATCAGTACACCAATCCCACTTGGCTCACCAAATTTCGTTCTTCTAGGTTAAACCTTTCCTTTGCAGTAACCAATTTCATGTTTAGGTTTCACTCTGTTTTCTCCTATATGGATACATGTAGTTGGAACTCTAAATCAAACACGGTTTTGTGCTACTCCTTTGAAACTTGCACAATAATGTAGTTCCATGTTCTATCGCTATGGTTTGTGTCCTATTGAAGTAGCCCCAAGCAGAGACGGACGAGAATCACTTTCATTGAAAGGGGTTGCCAAGCTTCTAAAATCTACGTGTTTCCTGAAATCTCAGCTAACAATTTCTCACCCAATCTTGATGATACTGGCAGGTAATGATAAGTACACCAATCCCACTTGGCTCACCAAATTTCGTTCTTCTAGGTTAAACCGTTCCTTTTGCAGTAACCGTTTTCATGTTTAGGTTTCACTCTGTTTTCTCCTATATGGATACATGTAGTTGGAACTCAAAATCAAGCACGGTTTGTGCTAGCTCTTTGAAACTTGGCACAATAATGTAGTTCCAAGTTCTATCGGTACCGTTGGTGTCCTATTGAAGTAGCCCCAAGCAGAGACTGACGAGAATCACTTTCATTGAAAGGAGTTGCCAAGCTTCCAAAAAACTACGAGTTTCCGGAAATCTCAGCAAACATTTTTCACCCAATCTTGATGATACTGGCAGGTAATGATCAGTACACCAATCCCACTTGGCTCACCAAATTTCGTTCTTCTAGGTTAAACCGTTCCTTTGCAGTAACCGTTTTCATGTTTAGGTTTCACTCTGTTTTCTCCTATATGGATACATGTAGTTGGAACTCTAAATCAAACACGGTTTGTGCTAGCTCTTTGAAACTTGGAACAATAATGTAGTTCCATGTTCTATCGCTATGGTTCGTGTCCTATTGAAGTAGCCCCAAGCAGAGACTGACGAGAATCACTTTCATTGAAAGGGGTTGCCAAGCTTCCAAAAAACTACGAGTTTCCGGAAATCACAGCAAACATTTTTTCACCCAAACTTGATGATACTGGCAGGTAATGATCAGTACACCAATCCCACTTGGCTCACCAAATTTCGTTCTTCTAGGTTAAACCGTTCCTTTGCAGTAACCGTTTCATGTTTAGGTTTCACTCTGTTTTCTCCTATATGGATACATGTAGTTGGAACTCTAAATCAAACACGGTTTGTGCTAGCTCTTTGAAACTTGGCACAATAATGTAGTTCCAAGTTCTATCGGTACCGTTGGTGTCCTATTGAAGTAGCCCCAAGCAGAGACTGACGAGAATCACTTTCATTGAAAGGGGTTGCCAAGCTTCCAAAAAACTACGAGTTTCCGGAAATCTCAGCAAACATTTTTTCACCCAATCTTGATGATACTGGCAGGTAATAATCAGTACACCAATCCCACTTGGCTCACCAAATTTCGTTCTTCTAGGTTAAACCGTTCCTTTGCAGTAACCGTTTTCATGTTTAGGTTTCACTCTGTTTTCTCCTATATGGATACATGTAGTTGGAACTCTAAATCAAACACGGTTTGTGCTAGCTCTTTGAAACTTGGCACAATAATGTAGTTCCAAGTTCTATCGCTGTGGTTGGTGTGCTGTTGAAGTAGCCCCAAGCAGAGACTGACGAGAATCACTTTCATTGAAAGGGGTTGCAAAGCTTCCAAAAAACTACGAGTTTCCTGAAATCTCAGCAAACATTTTTTCACCCAAACTTGATGATACTGGCAGGTAATGATCAGTACACCAATCCCACTCGGCTCACCAAATTTCGTTCTTCTAGGTTAAACCGTTTCTTTGCAGTAACCGTTTTCATGTTTAGGTTTCACTCTGTTTTCTCCTATATGGATACATGTAGTTGGAACTCTAAATCAAACACGGTTTGTGCTAGCTCTTTGAAACTTGGCACAATAATGTAGTTCCAAGTTCTATCGCTGTGGTTGGTGTGCTATTGAAGTAGCCCCAAGCAGAGACTGACGAGAATCACTTTCATTGAAAGGGGTTGCCAAGCTTCCAAAAAACTACGAGTTTCCGGAAATCACAGCAAACATTTTTTCACCCAATCTTGATGATACTGGCAGGTAATGATCAGTACACCAATCCCACTTGGCTCACCAAATTTCGTTCTTCTAGGTTAAACCGTTTCTTTGCAGTAACCGTTTTCATGTTTAGGTTTCACTCTGTTTTCTCCTATATGGATACATGTAGTTGGAACTCTAAATCAAACACAGTTTGTGCTAGCTCTTTGAAACTTGGCACAATAATGTAGTTCCATGTTCTATCGCTATGGTTGGTGTCCTATTGAAGTAGCCCCAAGCAGAGACGGACGAGAATCACTTTCATTGAAAGGGGTTGCCAAGCTTCCAAAAAACTACGAGTTTCCGGAAATCTCAGCAAACATTTTTTCACCCAATCTTGATTATACTGGCAGGTAATGATCAGTACACCAATCCCACTTGGCTCACCAAATTTCGTTCTTCTAGGTTAAACCGTTCCTTTGCAGTAACCGTTTTCATGTTTAGGTTTCACTCTGTTTTCTCCTATATGGAAACATGTGCTTGGAACTCTAAATCAAACACGGTTTGTGCTAGCTCTTTGAAACTTGGCACAATAATGTAGTTCCATGTTCTATCACTATGGTTTGTGTCCTATTGACGTAGCCGCAAGCAGAGACTGACGAGAATCACTTTCATTGAAAGGGGTTGCCAAGCTTCCAAAATCTACGAGTTTCCTGAAATCTCAGCTAACAATTTCTCACCCAATCTTGATGATACTGGCAGGTAATGATCAGTACACCAATCCGACTTGGCTCACCAAATTTCTTTCTTCTAGGTTAAACCGTTCCTTTGCAGTAACCGTTTTCATGTTTAGGTTTCACTCTGTTTTCTCCTATATGGATACATGTAGTTGGAACTCAAAATCAAGAACCGTTTGTGCTAGCTCTTTGAAAGTTGGCACAATAATGTAATTCCAAGTTCTATCGCTATGGTTGGTGTCCTATTGAAATAGCCCCAAGCAGAGACTGACGAGAATCACTTTCATTGAAAGGGGTTGCCAAGCTTCCAAAAAACTACGAGTTTCCTGAAATCTCAGCAAACATTTTTTCTTCCAATCTTGATGATACTGGCAGGTAATGATGAGTACACTAATCCCACTTGGCTCACCAAATTTCGTTCTTCTAGGTTATACCGTTCCTTTTCAGTAACCGTTTTCATGTTTAGGTTTTACTCTGTTTTCTCCTATATGGATACATGTAGTTGGAACACTAAATCAAACACGGTTTGTGCTAGCTCTTTGAAAGTTGGCACAATAATGTAGTTCCAAGTTATATCGGTACCGTTGGTGTCCTATTGAAGTAGCCCCAAGCAGAGACTGAGGAGAATCACTTTCATTGAAAGGGGTTGCCAAGTTTCCAAAAAACTACGAGTTTCCTGAAATCTCAGCAAACATTTTTTCACCCAATCTTGATGATACTGGCAGGTAATGATCAGTACACCAATCCCACTTGGCTCACCAAATTTCGTTCTTCTAGGTTAAACCGTTCCTTTGCAGTAAGCGTTTTCATGTTTAGGTTTCACTCTGTTTTCTCCTATATGGATACATGTAGTTGGAACTCTAAATCAAACACGGTTTGTGCTAGCTCTATGAAACCTGGCACAATAATGTAGTTCCAAGTTCTATCGGTAGGGTTGGTGTCCTATTGAAGTAGCCCCAAGCAGAGACTGACGAGAATCACTTTCATTGAAAGGGGTTGCCAAGCTTCCAAAAAACTACGAGTTTGCTGAAATCTCAGCTAACAATTTTTCACCCAATCTTGATGATACTGGCAGGTAATGATCAGTACACCAATCCCACTTGACTCACCAATTTCGTTCTTCTAGGTTAAACCGTTCCTTTGCAGTAACCGTTTTCATGTTTAGGTTTCACTCTGTTTTCTCCTATATGGATACATGTAGTTGGAACTCTAAATCAAACACGGTTTGTGCTAGCTCTTTGAAACTTGGCACAATACTGTAGTTCCAAGTTCTATCGGTACGGTTGGTGTCCTATTGAAGTAGCCCCAAGCAGAGACTGAGGAGAATCACTTTCATTGAAAGGGGTTGCCAAGCTTCCAAAAAACTACGAGTTTCCGGAAATGTCAGCAAACATTTTTTCACCCAATCTTGATGATACTGGCAGGTAATGATGAGTACACCAATCCCACTTGGCTCACCAAATTTCGTTCTTCTAGGTTAAACCGTTCCTTTGCAGTAACCGTTTTCATGTTTAGGTTTCACTCTGTTTTCTCCTATATGGATACATGTAGTTGGAACTCTAAATCAAACACGGTTTGTGCTAGCTCTTTGAAACTTGGCACAATAATGTAGTTCCAAGTTCTATCGGTACGGTTGGTGTCCTATTGAAGTAGCCGCAAGCAGAGACTGAGGAGAATCACTTTCATTGAAAGGGGTTGCCAAGCTTCCAAAAAACTAGGAGTTTCCTGAAATCTCAGCAAACATTTTTTCGCCCAATCTTGATGATACTGGCAGGTAATGATGAGTACACCAATCCCACTTGGCTCACCAAATTTCATTCTTCTAGGTTAAACCGTTCCTTTGCAGTAACCATTTTCATGTTTAGGTTTCACTCTGTTTTCTCCTATATGGATACATGTAGTTGGAACTCAAAATCAAGCGCGATTTGTGCTAGCTCTTTGAAATTTGGCACAATAATATAGTTCCAAGTTCTATCGGTACGGTTGGTGTCCTATTGAAGTAGCCCCAAGCAGAGACTGACGAGAATCACTTTCATTGAAAGGGGTTGCCAAGCTTCCAAAAAACTACGAGTTTCCGGAAATCTCAGCAAACATTTTTTCACCCAATCTTGATGATACTGGCAGGTAATGATCAGTACACCAATCCCACTTGGCTCACCAAATTGCGTTCTTCTAGGTTAAACCGTTCCTTTGCAGTATCCGTTTTCAAGTTTAGGTTTCACTCTGTTTTCTCCTATATGGATACATGTAGTTGGAACTCTCAATCAAACACGGTTTGTGCTAGCTCTTTGAAACTTGACACAATAATGTAGTTCCAAGTTCTATCGCTATGGTTGGTGTCCTATTGAAGTAGCCCCAAGCAGAGAATGATGAGAATCACTTTCATTGAAAGGGGTTGCCAAGCTTCCAAAAAACTACGAGTTTCCTGAATCTCAGCAAACATTTTTTCACCCAATCTTGATGATACTGGCAGGTAATGATCAGTACACCAATCCCACTTGGCTCACCAAATTTCGTTCTTCTAGGTTAAACCGTTCCTTTGCAGTAACCGTTTTCATGTTTAGGTTTCACTCTGTTTTCTCCTATATGGATACATGTAGTTGGAACTCTAAATCAAACACGGTTTGTGCTAGCTCTTTGAAACTTGGCACAATACTGTAGTTCCAAGTTCTATCGGTACGGTTGGTGTCCTATTGAAGTAGCCCCAAGCAGAGACTGAGGAGAATCACTTTCATTGAAAGGGGTTGCCAAGCTTCCAAAAAACTACGAGTTTCCGGAAATGTCAGCAAACATTTTTTCACCCAATCTTGATGATACTGGCAGGTAATGATGAGTACACCAATCCCACTTGGCTCACCAAATTTCGTTCTTCTAGGTTAAACCGTTCCTTTGCAGTAACCGTTTTCATGTTTAGGTTTCACTCTGTTTTCTCCTATATGGATACATGTAGTTGGAACTCTAAATCAAACACGGTTTGTGCTAGCTCTTTGAAACTTGGCACAATAATGTAGTTCCAAGTTCTATCGGTACGGTTGGTGTCCTATTGAAGTAGCCGCAAGCAGAGACTGAGGAGAATCACTTTCATTGAAAGGGGTTGCCAAGCTTCCAAAAAACTAGGAGTTTCCTGAAATCTCAGCAAACATTTTTTCGCCCAATCTTGATGATACTGGCAGGTAATGATGAGTACACCAATCCCACTTGGCTCACCAAATTTCATTCTTCTAGGTTAAACCGTTCCTTTGCAGTAACCATTTTCATGTTTAGGTTTCACTCTGTTTTCTCCTATATGGATACATGTAGTTGGAACTCAAAATCAAACACGGTTTGTGCTAGCTCTTTGAAACTTGGCACAATAATGTAGTTCCAAGTTCTATCGGTACGGTTGGTGTCCTATTGAAGTAGCCCCAAGCAGAGACTGACGAGAATCACTTTCATTGAAAGGGGTTGCCAAGCTTCCAAAAAACTACGAGTTTCCGGAAATCTCAGCAAACATTTTTTCACCCAATCTTGATGATACTGGCAGGTAATGATCAGTACACCAATCCCACTTGGCTCACCAAATTGCGTTCTTCTAGGTTAAACCGTTCCTTTGCAGTATCCGTTTTCAAGTTTAGGTTTCACTCTGTTTTCTCCTATATGGATACATGTAGTTGGAACTCTCAATCAAACACGGTTTGTGCTAGCTCTTTGAAACTTGACACAATAATGTAGTTCCAAGTTCTATCGCTATGGTTGGTGTCCTATTGAAGTAGCCCCAAGCAGAGAATGATGAGAATCACTTTCATTGAAAGGGGTTGCCAAGCTTCCAAAAAACTACGAGTTTCCTGAATCTCAGCAAACATTTTTTCACCCAATCTTGATGATACTGGCAGGTAATGATCAGTACACCAATCCCACTTGGCTCACCAAATTTCGTTCTTCTAGGTTAAACCGTTCCTTTGCAGTAACCGTTTTCATGTTTAGGTTTCACTCTGTTTTCTCCTATATGGATACATGTAGTTGGAACTCTAAATCAAACACGGTTTGTGCTAGCTCTTTGAAACTTGGCACAATAATGTAGTTCCAAGTTCTATCGGTACGGTTGGTGTCCTATTGAAGTAGCCCCAAGCAGAGACTGACGAGAATCACTTTCATTGAAAGGGGTTGCCAAGCTTCCAAAAAACTACGAGTTTCCGGAAATCTCAGCAAACATTTTTTCACCCAATCTTGATGATACTGGCAGGTAATGATGAGTACACCAATCCCACTTGGCTCACCAAATTTCGTTCTTCTAGGTTAAACCGTTCCTTTGCAGTAACCGTTTTCATGTTTAGGTTTCACTCTGTTTTCTCCTATATGGATACATGTAGTTGGAACTCTAAATCAAACACGGTTTGTGCTAGCTCTTTGAAACTTGGCACAATAATGTAGTTCCAAGTTCTATCGGTACGGTTGGTGTCCTATTGAAGTAGCCCCAAGCAGAGACTGAGGAGAATCACTTTCATTGAAAGGGGTTGCCAAGCTTCCAAAAAACTACGAGTTTCCTGAAATCTCAGCAAACATTTTTTCACCCAATCTTGATGATACTGGCAGGTAATGATCAGTACACCAATCCCACTTGGCTCACCAAATTTCGTTCTTCTAGGTTAAACCGTTCCTTTGCAGTAACCGTTTTCATGTTTAGGTTTCACTCTGTTTTCTCCTATATGGATACATGTAGTTGGAACTCAAAATCAAACACGGTTTGTGCTAGCTCTTTGAAACTTGGCACAATAATGTAGTTCCAAGTTCTATCGGTACGGTTGGTGTCCTATTGAAGTAGCCGCAAGCAGAGACTGAGGAGAATCACTTTCATTGAAAGGGGTTGCCAAGCTTCCAAAAAACTACGAGTTTCCGGAAATCTCAGCAAACATTTTTTCACCCAATCTTGATGATACTGGCAGGTAATGATCAGTACACCAATCCCACTTGGCTCACCAAATTTCGTTCTTCTAGGTTAAACCGTTCCTTTGCAGTAACCGTTTTCATGTTTAGGTTTCACTCTGTTTTCTCCTATATGGATACATGTAGTTGGAACTCTAAATCAAACACGGTTTGTGCTAGCTCTTTGAAACTTGGCACAATAATGTAGTTCCAAGTTCTATCGCTATGGTTGGTGTCCTATTGAAGTAGCCCCAAGCAGAGAATGACGAGAATCACTTTCATTGAAAGGGGTTGCCAAGCTTCCAAAAAACTACGAGTTTCCTGAAATCTCAGCAAACATTTTTTCACCCAATCTTGATGATACTGGCAGGTAATGATCAGTACACCAATCCCACTTGGCTCACCAAATTTCGTTCTTCTAGGTTAAACCGTTCCTTTGCAGTAACCGTTTTCATGTTTAGGTTTCACTCTGTTTTCTCCTATATGGATACATGTAGTTGGAACTCTAAATCAAACACGGTTTGTGCTAGCTCTTTGAAACTTGGCACAATAATGTAGTTCCAAGTTCTATCGGTACCGTTGGTGTCCTATTGAAGTAGCCCCAAGCAGAGAGTGACGAGAATCACTTTCATTGAAAGGGGTTGCCAAGCTTCCAAAAAACTACGAGTTTCCTGAAATCTCAGGTAACAATTTCTCACCCAATCTTGATGATACTGGCAGGTAATGATGAGTACACCAATCCCACTTGGCTCACCAAATTTCGTTCTTCTAGGTTAAACCGTTCCTTTGCAGTAACCGTTTTCATGTTTAGGTTTCACTCTGTTTTCTCCTATATGGATACATGTAGTTGGAACTCAAAATCAAACACGGTTTGTGCTAGCTCTTTGAAACCTGGCACAATAATGTAGTTCCAAGTTCTATCGGTAGGGTTGGTGTCCTATTGAAGTAGCCCCAAGCAGAGACTGAGGAGAATCACTTTCATTGAAAGGGGTTGCCAAGCTTCCAAAAAACTACGAGTTTCCTGAAATCTCAGCAAACATTTTTTCACCCAATCTTGATGATACTGGCAGGTAATGATCAGTACACCAATCCCACTTGGCTCACCAAATTTCGTTCTTCTAGGTTAAACCGTTCCTTTGCAGTAACCGTTTTCATGTTTAGGTTTCACTCTGTTTTCTCCTATATGGAAACATGTGCTTGGAACTCTAAATCAAACACGGTTTGTGCTAGCTCTTTGAAACTTGGCACAATAATGTAGTTCCATGTTCTATCGCTATGGTTTGTGTCCTATTGACGTAGCCGCAAGCAGAGACTGACGAGAATCACTTTCATTGAAAGGGGTTGCCAAGCTTCCAAAATCTACGAGTTTCCTGAAATCTCAGCTGACAATTTCTCACCCAATCTTGATGATACTGGCAGGTAATGATCAGTACACCAATCCGACTTGGCTCACCAAATTTCGTTCTTCTAGGTTAAACCGTTCCTTTGCAGTAACCGTTTTCATGTTTAGGTTTCACTCTGTTTTCTCCTATATGGATACATGTAGTTGGAACTCAAAATCTAGCACCGTTTGTGCTAGCTCTTTGAAAGTTGGCACAATAATGTAGTTCCAAGTTCTATCGCTATGGTTGGTGTCCTATTGAAATAGCCCCAAGCAGAGACTGACGAGAATCACTTTCATTGAAAGGGGTTGCCAAGCTTCCAAAAAACTACGAGTTTCCTGAAATCTCAGCAAACATTTTTTCACCCAATCTTGATGATACTGGCAGGTAATGATCAGTACACCAATCCCACTTGGCTCACCAAATTTCGTTCTTCTAGGTTAAACCGTTCCTTTGCAGTAACCATTTTCATGTTTAGGTTTCACTCTGTTTTCTCCTATATGGATACATGTAGTTGGAACTCTAAATCAAACACGGTTTGTGCTAGCTCTTTGAAACTTGGCACAATAATGTAGTTCCATGTTCTATCGCTATGGTTCGTGTCCTATTGAAGTAGCCCCAAGCAGAGACTGACGAGAATCACTTTCATTGAAAGGGGTTGCCAAGCTTCCAAAAAACTACGAGTTTCCGGAAATCACAGCAAACATTTTTTCACCCAAACTTGATGATACTGGCAGGTAATGATCAGTACACCAATCCCACTTGGCTCACCAAATTTCGTTCTTCTAGGTTAAACCGTTCCTTTGCAGTAACCGTTTTCATGTTTAGGTTTCACTCTGTTTTCTCCTATATGGATACATGTAGTTGGAACTCTAAATCAAACACGGTTTGTGCTAGCTCTTTGAAACTTGGCACAATAATGTAGTTCCAAGTTCTATCGGTACCGTTGGTGTCCTATTGAAGTAGCCCCAAGCAGAGACTGACGAGAATCACTTTCATTGAAAGGGGTTGCCAAGCTTCCAAAAAACTACGAGTTTCCGGAAATCTCAGCAAACATTTTTTCACCCAATCTTGATGATACTGGCAGGTAATGATCAGTACACCAATCCCACTTGGCTCACCAAATTTCGTTCTTCTAGGTTAAACCGTTCCTTTGCAGTAACCGTTTTCATGTTTAGGTTTCACTCTGTTTTCTCCTATATGGATACATGTAGTTGGAACTCTAAATCAAACACGGTTTGTGCTAGCTCTTTGAAACTTGGCACAATAATGTAGTTCCAAGTTCTATCGGTACCGTTGGTGTCCTATTGAAGTAGCCCCAAGCAGAGACTGACGAGAATCACTTTCATTGAAAGGGGTTGCCAAGCTTCCAAAAAACTACGAGTTTCCGGAAATCTCAGCAAACATTTTTTCACCCAATCTTGATGATACTGGCAGGTAATAATCAGTACACTAATCCCACTTGGCTCACCAAATTTCGTTCTTCTTGGTTAAACCGTTCCTTTGCAGTAACCGTTTTCATGTTTAGGTTTCACTCTGTTTTCTCCTATATGGATACATGTAGTTGGAACTCTAAATCAAACACGGTTTGTGCTAGCTCTTTGAAACTTGGCACAATAATGTAGTTCCAAGTTCTATCGGTACCGTTGGTGTCCTATTGAAGTAGCCCCAAGCAGAGACTGACGAGAATCACTTTCATTGAAAGGGGTTGCCAAGCTTCCAAAAAACTACGAGTTTCCGGTAATCACAGCAAACATTTTTTCACCCAATCTTGATGATACTGGCAGGTAATGATCAGTACACCAATCCCACTTGGCTCACCAAATTTCGTTCTTCTAGGTTAAACCGTTTCTTTGCAGTAACCGTTTTCATGTTTAGGTTTCACTCTGTTTTCTCCTATATGGATACATGTAGTTGGAACTCTAAATCAAACACGGTTTGTGTAGCTCTTTGAAACTTGGCACAATAATGTAGTTCCATGTTCTATCGCTATGGTTCGTGTCCTATTGAAGTAGCCCCAAGCAGAGACTGACGAGAATCACTTACATTGAAAGGGGTTGCCAAGCTTCCAAAAAACTACGAGTTTCCGGAAATCACAGCAAACATTTTTTCACCCAAACTTGATGATACTGGCAGGTAATGATCAGTACACCAATCCCACTTGGCTCACCAAATTTCGTTCTTCTAGGTTAAACCGTTCCTTTGCAGTAACCGTTTTCATGTTTAGGTTTCACTCTGTTTTCTCCTATATGGATACATGTAGTTGGAACTCTAAATCAAACACGGTTTGTGCTAGCTCTTTGAAACTTGGCACAATAATGTAGTTCCAAGTTCTATCGGTACCGTTGGTGTCCTATTGAAGTAGCCCCAAGCAGAGACTGACGAGAATCACTTTCATTGAAAGGGGTTGCCAAGCTTCCAAAAAACTACGAGTTTCCGGAAATCTCAGCAAACATTTTTTCACCCAATCTTGATGATACTGGCAGGTAATGATCAGTACACCAATCCCACTTGGCTCACCAAATTTCGTTCTTCTAGGTTAAACCGTTCCTTTGCAGTAACCGTTTTCATGTTTAGGTTTCACTCTGTTTTCTCCTATATGGATACATGTAGTTGGAACTCTAAATCAAACACGGTTTGTGCTAGCTCTTTGAAACTTGGCACAATAATGTAGTTCCAAGTTCTATCGGTACCGTTGGTGTCCTATTGAAGTAGCCCCAAGCAGAGACTGACGAGAATCACTTTCATTGAAAGGGGTTGCCAAGCTTCCAAAAAACTACGAGTTTCCGGAAATCACAGCAAACATTTTTTCACCCAATCTTGATGATACTGGCAGGTAATGATCAGTACACCAATCCCACTTGGCTCACCAAATTTCGTTCTTCTAGGTTAAACCGTTTCTTTGCAGTAACCGTTTTCATGTTTAGGTTTCACTCTGTTTTCTCCTATATGGATACATGTAGTTGGAACTCTAAATCAAACACGGTTTGTGCTAGCTCTTTGAAACTTGGCACAATAATGTAGTTCCATGTTCTATCGCTATGGTTGGTGTCCTATTGAAGTAGCCCCAAGCAGAGACGGACGAGAATCACTTTCATTGAAAGGGGTTGCCAAGCTTCCAAAAAACTACGAGTTTCCGGAAATCTCAGCAAACATTTTTTCACCCAATCTTGATTATACTGGCAGGTAATGATCAGTACACCAATCCCACTTGGCTCACCAAATTTCGTTCTTCTAGGTTAAACCGTTCCTTTGCAGTAACCGTTTTCATGTTTAGGTTTCACTCTGTTTTCTCCTATATGGAAACATGGGCTTGGAACTCTAAATCAAACACGGTTTGTGCTAGCTCTTTGAAACTTGGCACAATAATGTAGTTCCATGTTCTATCGCTATGGTTTGTGTCCTATTGACGTACCCGCAAGCAGAGACTGACGAGAATCACTTTCATTGAAAGGGGTTGCCAAGCTTCCAAAATCTACGAGTTTCCTGAAATCTCAGCTAACAATTTCTCACCCAATCTTGATGATACTGGCAGGTAATGATCAGTACACCAATCCGACTTGGCTCACCAAATTTCTTTCTTCTAGGTTAAACCGTTCCTTTGCAGTAACCGTTTTCATGTTTAGGTTTCACTCTGTTTTCTCCTATATGGATACATGTAGTTGGAACTCAAAATCAAGAACCGTTTGTGCTAGCTCTTTGAAAGTTGGCACAATAATGTAATTCCAAGTTCTATCGCTATGGTTGGTGTCCTATTGAAATAGCCCCAAGCAGAGACTGACGAGAATCACTTTCATTGAAAGGGGTTGCCAAGCTTCCAAAAAACTACGAGTTTCCGGAAATCTCAGCAAACATTTTTTCACCCAATCTTGATGATACTGGCAGGTAATGATGAGTACACTAATCCCACTTGGCTCACCAAATTTCGTTCTTCTAGGTTATACCGTTCCTTTTCAGTAACCGTTTTCATGTTTAGGTTTTACTCTGTTTTCTCCTATATGGATACATGTAGTTGGAACACTAAATCAAACACGGTTTGTGCTAGCTCTTTGAAAGTTGGCACAATAATGTAGTTCCAAGTTCTATCGGTACCGTTGGTGTCCTATTGAAGTAGCCCCAAGCAGAGACTGAGGAGAATCACTTTCATTGAAAGGGGTTGCCAAGTTTCCAAAAAACTACGAGTTTCCTGAAATCTCAGCAAACATTTTTTCACCCAATCTTGATGATACTGGCAGGTAATGATCAGTACACCAATCCCACTTGGCTCACCAAATTTCGTTCTTCTAGGTTAAACCGTTCCTTTGCAGTAAGCGTTTTCATGTTTAGGTTTCACTCTGTTTTCTCCTATATGGATACATGTAGTTGGAACTCTAAATCAAACACGGTTTGTGCTAGCTCTATGAAACCTGGCACAATAATGTAGTTCCAAGTTCTATCGGTAGGGTTGGTGTCCTATTGAAGTAGCCCCAAGCAGAGACTGACGAGAATCACTTTCATTGAAAGGGGTTGCCAAGCTTCCAAAAAACTACGAGTTTCCTGAAATCTCAGCTAACAATTTTTCACCCAATCTTGATGATACTGGCAGGTAATGATCAGTACACCAATCCCACTTGACTCACCAATTTCGTTCTTCTAGGTTAAACCGTTCCTTTGCAGTAACCGTTTTCATGTTTAGGTTTCACTCTGTTTTCTCCTATATGGATACATGTAGTTGGACCTCTAAATCAAACACGGTTTGTGCTAGCTCTTTGAAACTTGGCACAATACTGTAGTTCCAAGTTCTATCGGTACGGTTGGTGTCCTATTGAAGTAGCCCCAAGCAGAGACTGAGGAGAATCACTTTCATTGAAAGGGGTTGCCAAGCTTCCAAAAAACTACGAGTTTCCGAGAATGTCAGCAAACATTTTTTCACCCAATCTTGATGATACTGGCAGGTAATGATGAGTACACCAATCCCACTTGGCTCACCAAATTTCGTTCTTCTAGGTTAAACCGTTCCTTTGCAGTAACCGTTTTCATGTTTAGGTTTCACTCTGTTTTCTCCTATATGGATACATGTAGTTGGAACTCTAAATCAAACACGGTTTGTGCTAGCTCTTTGAAACTTGGCACAATAATGTAGTTCCAAGTTCTATCGGTACGGTTGGTGTCCTATTGAAGTAGCCGCAAGCAGAGACTGAGGAGAATCACTTTCATTGAAAGGGGTTGCCAAGCTTCCAAAAAACTAGGAGTTTCCTGAAATCTCAGCAAACATTTTTTCGCCCAATCTTGATGATACTGGCAGGTAATGATGAGTACACCAATCCCACTTGGCTCACCAAATTTCATTCTTCTAGGTTAAACCGTTCCTTTGCAGTAACCATTTTCATGTTTAGGTTTCACTCTGTTTTCTCCTATATGGATACATGTAGTTGGAACTCAAAATCAAGCGCGATTTGTGCTAGCTCTTTGAAATTTGGCACAATAATATAGTTCCAAGTTCTATCGGTACGGTTGGTGTCCTATTGAAGTAGCCCCAAGCAGAGACTGAGGAGAATCACTTTCATTGAAAGGGGTTGCCAAGCTTCCAAAAAACTACGAGTTTCCGGAAATCTCAGCAAACATTTTTTCACCCAATCTTGATGATACTGGCAGGTAATGATCAGTACACCAATCCCACTTGGCTCACCAAATTTCGTTGTTCTAGGTTAAACCGTTCCTTTGCAGTAACCGTTTTCATGTTTAGGTTTCACTCTGTTTTCTCCTATATGGAAACATGTGCTTGGAACTCTAAATCAAACACGGTTTGTGCTAGCTCTTTGAAACTTGGCACAATAATGTAGTTCCATGTTCTATCGCTATGGTTTGTGTCCTATTGACGTAGCCGCAAGCATAGACTGACGAGAATCACTTTCATTGAAAGGGGTTGCCAAGCTTCCAAAATCTACGAGTTTCCTGAAATCTCAGCTAACAATTTCTCACCCAATCTTGATGATACTGGCAGGTAATGATCAGTACACCAATCCGACTTGGCTCACCAAATTTCGTTCTTCTAGGTTAAACCGTTCCTTTGCAGTAACCGTTTTCATGTTTAGGTTTCACTCTGTTTTCTCCTATATGGATACATGTAGTTGGAACTCAAAATCTAGCACCGTTTGTGCTAGCTCTTAGAAAGTTGGCACAATAATGTAGTTCCAAGTTCTATCGCTATGGTTGGTGTCCTATTGAAATAGCCCCAAGCAGAGACTGACGAGAATCACTTTCATTGAAAGGGGTTGCCAAGCTTCCAAAAAACTACGAGTTTCCTGAAATCTCAGCAAACATTTTTTCACCCAATCTTGATGATACTGGCAGGTAATGATCAGTACACCAATCCCACTTGGCTCACCAAATTTCGTTCTTCTAGGTTAAACCGTTCCTTTGCAGTGACCGTTTTCATGTTTAGGTTTCACTCTGTTTTCTCCTATATGGATACATGTAGTTGGAACTCAAAATCAAGCACGGTTTGTGCTAGCTCTTTGAAAGTTGGCACAATAATGTAGTTCCAAGTTCTATCGGTACGGTTGGTGTCCTATTGAAGTAGCCCCAAGCAGAGACTGACGAGAATCACTTTCATTGAAAGGGGTTGCCAAGCTTCCAAAAAACTACGAGTTTCCTGAAATCTCAGCAAACATTTTTTCACCCAATCTTGATGATACTGGCAGGTAATGATCAGTACACCAATCCCACTTGGCTCACCAAATTTCGTTCTTCTAGGTTAAACCGTTCCTTTGCAGTAAGCGTTTTCATGTTTAGGTTTCACTCTGTTTTCTCCTATATGGATACATGTAGTTGGAACTCTAAATCAAACACGGTTTGTGCTAGCTCTTTGAAACTTGGCACAATAATGTAGTTCCAAGTTCTATCGGTACGGTTGGTGTCCTATTGAAGTAGCCCCAAGCAGAGACTGACGAGAATCACTTTCATTGAAAGGGGTTGCCAAGCTTCCAAAAAACTACGAGTTTCCGGAAATGTCAGCAAACATTTTTTCACCCAATCTTGATGGTACTGGCAGGTAATGATCACGACACCAATCCCACTTGGCTCACCAAATTTCGTTCTTCTAGGTTAAACCGTTCCTTTGCAGTAACCGTTTTCATGTTTAGGTTTCACTCTGTTTTCTCCTATATGGATACATGTAGTTGGAACTCTAAATCAAACACGGTTTGTGCTAGCTCTTTGAAACTTGGCACAATAATGTAGTTAAAAGTTCTATCGGTACAGTTGGTGTCCTATTGAAGTAGCCGCAAGCAGAAACTGAGGAGAATCACTTTCATTGAAAGGGGTTGCCAAGCTTCCAAAAAACTAGGAGTTTCCTGAAATCTCAGCAAACATTTTTTCGCCCAATCTTGATGATACTGGCAGGTAATGATGAGTACACCAATCCCACTTGGCTCACCAAATTTCATTCTTCTAGGTTAAACCGTTCCTTTGCAGTAACCATTTTCATGTTTAGGTTTCACTCTGTTTTCTCCTATATGGATACATGTAGTTGGAACTCAAAATCAAGCGCGGTTTGTGTTAGCTCTTTGAAATTTGGCACAATAATATAGTTCCAAGTTCTATCGGTACGGTTGGTGTCCTATTGAAGTAGCCCCAAGCAGAGACTGACGAGAATCACTTTCATAGAAAGGGGTTGCCAAGCTTCCAAAAAACTACGAGTTTCCTGAAATCTCAGCAAACATTTTTTCACCCAATCTTGATGATACTGGCAGGTAATGATCAGTACACCAATCCCACTTGGCTCACCAAATTTCGTTCTTCTAGGTTAAACCGTTCCTTTCCAGTATCCGTTTTCGTGTTTAGGTTTCACTCTGTTTTCTCCTATATGGATACATGTAGTTGGAACTCTAAATCAAACACGGTTTGTGCTAGCTCTTTGAAACTTGACACAATAATGTAGTTCCAAGTTCTATCGCTATGGTTGGTGTCCTATTGAAGTAGCCCCAAGCAGAGACTGACGAGAATCACTTTCATTGAAAGGGGTTGCCAAGCTTCCAAAAAACTACGAGTTTCCTGAAATCTCAGCAAACATTTTTTCACCCAATCTTGATGATACTGGCAGGTAATGATCAGTACACCAATCCCACTTGGCTCACCAAATTTCGTTCTTCTAGGTTAAACCGTTCCTTTGCAGTAACCGTTTTCATGTTTAGGTTTCACTCTGTTTTCTCCTATATGGATACATGTAGTTGGAACTCTAAATCAAACACGGTTTGTGCTAGCTCTTTGAAACTTGGCACAATAATGTAGTTCCATGTTCTATCGCTATGGTTGGTGTCCTATTGAAGTAGCCCCAAGCAGAGACTGACGAGAATCACGTTCATTGAAAGGGGTTGCCAAGCTAACAAAAAAATACGAGTTTCCTGAAATCTCAGCAAACATTTTTTCACCCAGTCTTGATGATACTGGCAGGTAATGATCAGTACACCAATCCCACTTGGCTCACCAAATTTCGTTCTTCTAGGTTAAACCGTTCCTTTGCAGTAACCGTTTTCATGTTTAGGTTTCACTCTGTTTTCTCCTATATGGATACATGTAGTTGGAACTCTAAATCAAACACGGTTTGTGCTAGCTCTTTGAAACTTGGCACAATAATGTAGTTCCAAGTTCTATCGGTACCGTTGGTGTCCTATTGAAGTAGCCCCAAGCAGAGAGTGACGAGAATCACTTTCATTGAAAGGGGTTGCCAAGCTTCCAAAAAACTACGAGTTTCCTGAAATCTCAGGTAACAATTTCTCACCCAATCTGATGATACTGGCAGGTAATGATGAGTACACCAATCCCACTTGGCTCACCTAATTTCGTTCTTCTAGGTTAAACCGTTCCTTTGCAGTAACCGTTTTCATGTTTAGGTTTCACTCTGTTTTCTCCTATATGGATACATGTAGTTGGAACTCAAAATCAAGCACGGTTTGTGCTAGCTCTTTGAAACTTGGTACAATACTGTAGTTCCAAGTTCTATCGGTACGGTTGGTGTCCTATTGAAGTAGCCCCAAGCAGAGACTGACGAGAATCACTTTCATTGAAAGGGGTTGCCAAGCTTCCAAAAAACTACGAGTTTCCTGAAATCTCAGCAAACATTTTATCACCCAATCTTGATGATACTGGCAGGTAATGATGAGTACACCAATCCCACTTGGCTCACCAAATTTCGTTGTTCTAGGTTAAACCGTTCCTTTGCAGTAACCGTTTTCATGTTTAGGTTTCACTCTGTTTTCTCCTATATGGATACATGTATTTGGAACTCTAAATCAAACACGGTTTATGCTAGCTCTTTGAAACTTGGCATAATAATGTAGTTCCAAGTTCTATCGCTATGGTTGGTGTCCTATTGAAGTAGCCCCAAGCAGAGACTGACGAGAATCACTTTCATTGAAAGGGGTTGCCAAGCTTCCAAAAAACTACGAGTTTGGAAATCTCAGCAAACATTTTTTCACCCAATCTTGATGATACTGGCAGGTAATGATCAGTACACTAATCCCACTTGGCTCACCAAATTTCGTTCTTCTAGGTTAAACCGTTCCTTTCCAGTATCCGTTTTCGTGTTTAGGTTTCACTCTGTTTTCTCCTATATGGATACATGTAGTTGGAACTCTAAATCAAACACGGTTTGTGCTAGCTCTTTGAAACTTGACACAATAATGTAGTTCCAAGTTCTATCGCTATGGTTGGTGTCCTATTGAAGTAGCCCCAAGCAGAGACTGAGGAGAATCACTTTCATTGAAAGGGGTTGCCAAGCTTCCAAAAAACTACGAGTTTCCGGAAATCTCAGCAAACATTTTTTTCAACCAATCTTGATGATACTGGCAGGTAATGATCAGTACACCAATCCCACTTGGCTCACCAAATTTCGTTCTTCTAGGTTAAACCGTTCCTTTGCAGTAACCATTTTCATGTTTAGGTTTCACTCTGTTTTCTCCTATATGGATACATATATTTGGAACTCAAAATCAAGCGCGGTTTTTGCTAGCTCTTTGAAACTTGGCACAATAATGTAGTTCCAAGTTCTATCGGTACCGTTGGTGTCCTATTGAAGTAGCCCCAAGCAGAGAGTGACGAGAATCACTTTCATTGAAAGGGGTTGCCAAGCTTCCAAAAACTACGAGTTTCCTGAAATCTCAGCTAACAATTTTTCACCCAATCTTGATGATACTGGCAGGTAATGATCAGTACACCAATCCCACTTGGCTCACCAAATTTCGTTCTTCTAGGTTAAACCGTTCCTTTGCAGTAACCGTTTTCATGTTTAGGTTTCACTCTGTCTTCTCCTATATGGATACATGTAGTTGGAACTCTAAATCAAACACGGTTTGTGCTAGCTTTTTGAAACTTGGCACAATAATGTAGTTCCATGTTCTATCGGTACGGTTGGTGTCCTATTGAAGTAGCCCCAAGCAGAGACTGAGGAGAATCACTTTCATTGAAAGGGGTTGCCAAGCTTCCAAAAAACTACTAGTTTCCGAAATCTCAGCAAACATTTTGTCACCCAAACTTGATGATACTGGCAGGTAATGATCACGACACCAATCCCACTAGCTCACCAAATTTCGTTCTTCTAGGTTAAACCGTTCCTTTGCAGTAACCGTTTTCATGTTTAGGTTTCACTCTGTTTTCTCCTATATGGATACATGTAGTTGGAACTCAAAATCAAACACGGTTTGTGCTAGCTCTTTGAAACTTGGCACAATAATGTAGTTCCAAGTTCTATCGGTACGGTTGGTGTCCTATTGAAGTAGCCGCAAGCAGAGACTGACGAGAATCACTTTCATTGAGGGGTTGCCAAGCTTCCAAAAAACTAGGAGTTTCCTGAAATCTCAGCAAACATTTTTTCTCCCAATCTTGATGATACTGGCAGGTAATGATGAGTACACCAATCCCACTTGGCTCACCAAATTTCATTCTTCTAGGTTAAACCGTTCCTTTGCAGTAACCATTTCATGTTTAGGTTTCACTCTGTTTTCTCCTATATGGATACATGTATTGGAACTCAAAATCAAGCGCGGTTTGTGCTAGCTCTTTGAAATTTGGCACAATAATATAGTTCCAAGTTCTATCGGTACGGTTGGTGTCCTATTGAAGTAGCCCCAATCAGAGACTGACGAGAATCACTTTCATTGAAAGGGTTGCCAAGCTTCCAAAAAACTACGAGTTTCCTGAAATCTCAGCAAACATTTTTTCACCCAATCTTGATGATACTGGCAGGTAATGATCAGTACACCAATCCCACTTGGCTCACCAAATTTCGTTCTTCTAGGTTAAACCGTTCCTTTGCAGTATCCGGTTTCATGTTTAGGTTTCACTCTGTTTTCTCCTATATGGATACATGTAGTTGGAACTCTAAATCAAACACGGTTTGTGCTAGCTCTTTGAAACTTGACACAATAATGTAGTTCCAAGTTCTATCGGTACGGTTGGTGTCCTATTGAAGTAGCCCCAAGCAGAGACTGAGGAGAATCACTTTCATTGAAAGGGGTTGCCAAGCTTCCAAAAACTACGAGTTTCCTGAAATCTCAGCAAACATTTTTTCACCCAATCTTGATGATACTGGCAGGTAATGATCACGACACCAATCCCACTTGGCTCACCAAATTTCGTTCTTCTAGGTTAAACCGTTCCTTTGCAGTAACCGTTTTCATGTTTAGGTTTCACTCTGTTTTCTCCTATATGGAAACATGTGGTTGGAACTCTAAATCAAACACGGTTTGTGCTAGCTCTTTGAAACATGGCACAATAATGTGGTTCCATGTTCTATCGCTATGGTTTGTGTCCTATTGAAATAGCCCCAAGCAGAGACTGACGAGAATCACTTTCATTGAAAGGTGTTGCCAAGCTTCAAAAAAACTACGAGTTTCCTGAAATCTCAGCTAACAATTTCTCACCCAATCTTGATGATACTGGCAGGTAATGATCAGTACACAATCCCACTTGGCTCACCAAATTTCGTTCTTCTAGGTTAAACCGTTCCTTTGCAGTAACCGTTTTCATGTTTAGGTTTCACTCTGTTTTCTCCTATATGGATACATGTAGTTGGAACTCAAAATCAAACACGGTTTGTGCTAGCTCTTTGAAACTTGGCACAATAATGTAGTTCCAAGTTCTATCGGTACGGTTGGTGTCCTATTGAAGTAGCCCCAAGCAGAGACTGACGAGAATCACTTTCATTGAAAGGGGTTGCCAAGCTTCCAAAAAACTACGAGTTTCCGGAAATCTCAGCAAACATTTTTTCACCCAATCTTGATGATACTGGCAGGTAATGATCAGTACAGCAATCCCACTTGGCTCACCAAATTTCGTTCTTCTAGGTTAAACCGTTCCTTTGCAGTAACCGTTTCCATGTTTAGGTTTCACTCTGTTTTCTCCTATATGGATACATGTAGTTGGAACTCTAAATCAAACACGGTTTGTGCTAGCTCTTTGAAACTTGGCACAATAATGTAGTTCCAAGTTCTATCGCTATGGTTGGTGTCCTATTGAAGTAGCCCCAAGCAGAGACTGAGGAGAATCACTTTCATTGAAAGGGGTTGCCAAGCTTCCAAAAAACTACGAGTTTCCGGAAATCTCAGCAAACATTTTTTCACCCAATCTTGATGATACTGGCAGGTAATGATCACGACACCAATCCCACTTGGCTCACCAAATTTCGTTCTTCTAGGTTAAACCGTTCCTTTGCAGTAACCGTTTTCATGTTTAGGTTTCACTCTGTTTTCTCCTATATGGATACATGTAGTTGGAACTCTAAATCAAACACGGTTTGTCCTAGCTCTTTGAAACTTGGCACAATAATGTAGTTCCAAGTTCTATTGGTACGGTTGGTGTCCTATTGAAGTAGCCCCAAGCAGTGACTGAGGAGAATCACTTTCATTGAAAGGGGTTGCCAAGCTTCCAAAAAACTACGAGTTTCCGGAAATCTCAGCAAACATTTTTTCACCCAATCTTGATGATACTGGCAGGTAATGATCAGTACACCAATCCCACTTGGCTCACCAAATTTCGTTCTTCTAGGTTAAACCGTTCCTTTGCAGTAACCGTTTTCATGTTTAGGTTTCACTCTGTTTTCTCCTATATGGATACATGTAGTTGGAACTCTAAATCCAACACGGTTTGTGCTAGCTCTTTGAAACTTGGTACAATAATGTAGTTCCAAGTTCTATCGGTACGTTTGGTGTCCTATTGAAGTAGCCCCAAGCAGAGACTGACGAGAATCACTTTCATTGAAAGGGGTTGCCAAGCTTCCAAAAAACTACGAGTTTCCGGAAATCTCAGCAAACATTTTTTCGCCCAATCTTGATGATACTGGCAGGTAATGATCAGTACACCAATCCCACTTGGCTCACCAAATTTCATTCTTCTAGGTTAAACCGTTCCTTTGCAGTAACCATTTTCATGTTTAGGTTTCACTCTGTTTTCTCCTATATGGATACATGTATTTGGAACTCAAAATCAAGCGCGGTTTGTGCTAGCTCTTTGAAATTTGGCACAATAATATAGTTCCAAGTTCTATCGGTACGGTTGGTGTCCTATTGAAGTAGCCCCAAGCAGAGACTGAGTAGAATCACTTTCATTGAAAGGGGTTGCCAAGCTTCCAAAAAACTACGAGTTTCCTGAAATCTCAGCAAACATTTTTTCACCCAATCTTGATGATACTGGCAGGTAATGATCAGTACACCAATCCCACTTGGCTCACCAAATTTCGTTCTTCTAGGTTAAACCGTTCCTTTGCAGTATCTGTTTACATGTTTAGGTTTCACTCTGTTTTCTCCTATATGGATACATGTAGTTGGAACTCTAAATCAAACACGGTTTGTGCTAGCTCTTTGAAACTTGGCACAATAATATAGTTCCAAGTTCTATCGGTACGGTTGGTGTCCTATTGAAGTAGCCCCAAGCAGAGACTGACGAGAATCACTTTCATTGAAAGGGGTTGCCCAGCTTCCAAAAAACTACGAGTTTCCTGAAATCTCAGCAAACATTTTTTCACCCAATCTTGATGATACTGGCAGGTAATGATCAGTACACCAATCCCACTTGGCTCACCAAATTTCGTTCTTCTAGGTTAAACCGTTCCTTTGCAGTATCCGTTTTCATGTTTAGGTTTCACTCTATTTTCTCCTATATGGATACATGTAGTTGGAACTCTAAATCAAACACGGTTTGTGCTAGCTCTTTGAAACTTGGCACAATAATGTAGTTCCAAGTTCTATCGCTATGGTTGGTGTCCTATTGAAGTAGCCCCAAGCAGAGACTCACGAGAATGACTTTCATTGAAAGGGTTTGCCAAGCTTCCAAAAAACTACGAGTTTCCGGAAATCTCAGCAAACATTTTTTCACCCAATCTTGATGATACTGGCAGGTAATGATCAGTACACCAATCCCACTTGGCTCACCAAATTTCGTTCTTCTAGGTTAAACCGATCCTTTGCAGTAACCGTTTTCATGTTTAGGTTTCACTCTGTTTTCTCCTATATGGATACATGTAGTTGGAACTCTAAATCAAACACGGTTTGTGCTAGCTCTTTGAAACTTGGCACAATAATGTAGTTCCATGTTCTATCGCTATGGTTGGTGTCCTATTGAAGTAGCCCCAAGCAGAGACTGACGAGAATCACTTTCATTGAAAGGGGTTGCCCAGCTTCCAAAAAACTACGAGTTTCCGGAAATCTCAGCAAACATTTTTTCACCCAATCTTGATGATACTGGCAGGTAATGATCAGTACACCAATCCCACTTGGCTCACCAAATTTCATTCTTCTAGGTTAAACCGTTCCTTTGCAGTAACCATTTTCATGTTTAGGTTTCACTCTGTTTTCTCCTATATGGATACATGTATTTGGAACTCAAAATCAAGCGCGGTTTGTGCTAGCCCTTTGAAATTTGGCACAATAATATAGTTCCAAGTTCTATCGGTACGGTTGGTGTCCTATTGAAGTAGCCCCAAGCAGAGACTGACGAGAATCACTTTCATTGAAAGGGGTTGCCAAGCTTCCAAAAAACTACGAGTTTCCTGAAATCTCAGCAAACATTTTTTCACCCAATCTTGATGATACTGGCAGGTAATGATCAGTACACCAATCCCACTTGGCTCACCAAATTTCGTTCTTCTAGGTTAAACCGTTCCTTTGCAGTATCCGTTTTCATGTTTAGGTTTCACTCTGTTTTCTCCTATATGGATACATGTAGTTGGAACTCTAAATCAAACACGGTTTGTGCTAGCTCTTTGAAACTTGGCACAATAATATAGTTCCAAGTTCTATCGGTACGGTTGGTGTCCTATTGAAGTAGCCCCAAGCAGAGACTGACGAGAATCACTTTCATTGAAAGGGGTTGCCAAGCTTCCAAAAAACTACGAGTTTCCTGAAATCTCAGCAAACATTTTTTCACCCAATCTTGATGATACTGGCAGGTAATGATCAGTACACCAATCCCACTTGGCTCACCAAATTTCGTTCTTCTAGGTTAAACCGTTCCTTTGCAGTATCCGTTTTCATGTTTAGGTTTCACTCTGTTTTCTCCTATATGGATACATGTAGTTGGAACTCTAAATCAAACACGGTTTGTGCTAGCTCTTTGAAACTTGGCACAATAATGTAGTTCCAAGTTCTATCGCTATTGTTGGTGTCCTGCTGAAGTAGCCCCAAGCAGAGACTGACGAGAATCACTTTCATTGAAAGGGGTTGCCAAGCTTCCAAAAAACTACGAGTTTCCGGAAATCTCAGCAAACATTTTTTCACCCAATCTTGATGATACTGGCAGGTAATGATCAGTACACCAATCCCACTTGGCTCACCAAATTTCGTTCTTCTAGGTTAAACCTTTCCTTTGCAGTAACCATTTTCATGTTTAGGTTTCACTCTGTTTTCTCCTATATGGATACATGTAGTTGGAACTCTAAATCAAACACGGTTTGTGCTAGCTCTTTGAAACCTGGCACAATAATGTAGTTCCAAGTTCTATCGGTAGGGTTGGTGTCCTATTGAAGTAGCCCCAAGCAGAGACTGAGGAGAATCACTTTCATTGAAAGGGGTTGCCAAGCTTCCAAAAAACTACGAGTTTCCGGAAATCTCAGCAAACATTTTTTCAACCAATCTTGATGATACTGGCAGGTAATGATCAGTACACCAATCCCACTTGGCTCACCAAATTTCGTTCTTCTAGGTTAAACCGTTCCTTTGCAGTAACCATTTTCATGTTTAGGTTTCACTCTGTTTTCTCCTATATGGATACATATATTTGGAACTCAAAATCAAGCGCGGTTTTTGCTAGCTCTTTGAAACTTGGCACAATAATGTAGTTCCAAGTTCTATCGCTATGGTTGGTGTCCTATTGAAGTAGCCCCAAGCAGAGACTGACGAGAATCACTTTCATTGAAAGGGGTTGCCAAGCTTCCAAAAAACTACGAGTTTCCTGAAATCTCAGCTAACAATTTTTCACCCAATCTTGATGATACTGGCAGGTAATGATCAGTACACCAATCCCACTTGGCTCACCAAATTTCGTTCTTCTAGGTTAAACCGTTCCTTTGCAGTAACCGTTTTCATGTTTAGGTTTCACTCTGTCTTCTCCTATATGGATACATGTAGTTGGAACTCTAAATCAAACACGGTTTGTGCTAGCTCTTTGAAACTTGGCACAATAATGTAGTTCCATGTTCTATCGGTACGGTTGGTGTCCTATTGAAGTAGCCCCAAGCAGAGACTGAGGAGAATCACTTTCATTGAAAGGGGTTGCCAAGCTTCCAAAAAACTACTAGTTTCCGGAAATCTCAGCAAACATTTTGTCACCCAAACTTGATGATACTGGCAGGTAATGATCACGACACCAATCCCACTAGCTCACCAAATTTCGTTCTTCTAGGTTAAACCGTTCCTTTGCAGTAACCGTTTTCATGTTTAGGTTTCACTCTGTTTTCTCCTATATGGATACATGTAGTTGGAACTCAAAATCAAACACGGTTTGTGCTAGCTCTTTGAAACTTGGCACAATAATGTAGTTCCAAGTTCTATCGGTACGGTTGGTGTCCTATTGAAGTAGCCGCAAGCAGAGACTGACGAGAATCACTTTCATTGAGGGGTTGCCAAGCTTCCAAAAAACTAGGAGTTTCCTGAAATCTCAGCAAACATTTTTCGCCCAATCTTGATGATACTGGCAGGTAATGATGAGTACACCAATCCCACTTGGCTCACCAAATTTCATTCTTCTAGGTTAAACCGTTCCTTTGCAGTAACCATTTTCATGTTTAGGTTTCACTCTGTTTTCTCCTATATGGATACATGTATTTGGAACTCAAAATCAAGCGCGGTTTGTGCTAGCTCTTTGAAATTTGGCACAATAATATAGTTCCAAGTTCTATTGGTACGGTTGGTGTCCTATTGAAGTAGCCCCAATCAGAGACTGACGAGAATCACTTTCATTGAAAGGGGTTGCCCAGCTTCCAAAAAACTACGAGTTTCCTGAAATCTCAGCAAACATTTTTTCACCCAATCTTGATGATACTGGCAGGTAATGATCAGTACACCAATCCCACTTGGCTCACCAAATTTCGTTCTTCTAGGTTAAACCGTTCCTTTGCAGTATCCGGTTTCATGTTTAGGTTTCACTCTGTTTTCTCCTATATGGATACATGTAGTTGGAACTCTAAATCAAACACGGTTTGTGCTAGCTCTTTGAAACTTGACACAATAATGTAGTTCCAAGTTCTATCGGTACGGTTGGTGTCCTATTGAAGTAGCCCCAAGCAGAGACTGAGGAGAATCACTTTCATTGAAAGGGGTTGCCAAGCTTCCAAAAAACTACGAGTTTCCTGAAATCTCAGCAAACATTTTTTCACCCAATCTTGATGATACTGGCAGGTAATGATCACGACACCAATCCCACTTGGCTCACCAAATTTCGTTCTTCTAGGTTAAACCGTTCCTTTGCAGTAACCGTTTTCATGTTTAGGTTTCACTCTGTTTTCTCCTATATGGAAACATGTGGTTGGAACTCTAAATCAAACACGGTTTGTGCTAGCTCTTTGAAACATGGCACAATAATGTGGTTCCATGTTCTATCGCTATGGTTTGTGTCCTATTGAAATAGCCCCAAGCAGAGACTGACGAGAATCACTTTCATTGAAAGGTGTTGCCAAGCTTCAAAAAAACTACGAGTTTCCTGAAATCTCAGCTAACAATTTCTCACCCAATCTTGATGATACTGGCAGGTAATGATCAGTACACCAATCCCACTTGGCTCACCAAATTTCGTTCTTCTAGGTTAAACCGTTCCTTTGCAGTAACCGTTTTCATGTTTAGGTTTCACTCTGTTTTCTCCTATATGGATACATGTAGTTGGAACTCAAAATCAAACACGGTTTGTGCTAGCTCTTTGAAACTTGGCACAATAATGTAGTTCCAAGTTCTATCGGTACGGTTGGTGTCCTATTGAAGTAGCCCCAAGCAGAGACTGACGAGAATCACTTTCATTGAAAGGGGTTGCCAAGCTTCCAAAAAACTACGAGTTTCCGGAAATCTCAGCAAACATTTTTTCACCCAATCTTGATGATACTGGCAGGTAATGATCAGTACAGCAATCCCACTTGGCTCACCAAATTTCGTTCTTCTAGGTTAAACCGTTCCTTTGCAGTAACCGTTTCCATGTTTAGGTTTCACTCTGTTTTCTCCTATATGGATACATGTAGTTGGAACTCTAAATCAAACACGGTTTGTGCTAGCTCTTTGAAACTTGGCACAATAATGTAGTTCCAAGTTCTATCGCTATGGTTGGTGTCCTATTGAAGTAGCCCCAAGCAGAGACTGAGGAGAATCACTTTCATTGAAAGGGGTTGCCAAGCTTCCAAAAAACTACGAGTTTCCGGAAATCTCAGCAAACATTTTTTCACCCAATCTTGATGATACTGGCAGGTAATGATCACGACACCAATCCCACTTGGCTCACCAAATTTCGTTCTTCTAGGTTAAACCGTTCCTTTGCAGTAACCGTTTTCATGTTTAGGTTTCACTCTGTTTTCTCCTATATGGATACATGTAGTTGGAACTCTAAATCAAACACGGTTTGTGCTAGCTCTTTGAAACTTGGCACAATAATGTAGTTCCAAGTTCTATTGGTACGGTTGGTGTCCTATTGAAGTAGCCCCAAGCAGTGACTGAGGAGAATCACTTTCATTGAAAGGGGTTGCCAAGCTTCCAAAAAACTACGAGTTTCCGGAAATCTCAGCAAACATTTTTTCACCCAATCTTGATGATACTGGCAGGTAATGATCAGTACACCAATCCCACTTGGCTCACCAAATTTCGTTCTTCTAGGTTAAACCGTTCCTTTGCAGTAACCGTTTTCATGTTTAGGTTTCACTCTGTTTTCTCCTATATGGATACATGTAGTTGGAACTCTAAATCCAACACGGTTTGTGCTAGCTCTTTGAAACTTGGTACAATAATGTAGTTCCAAGTTCTATCGGTACGTTTGGTGTCCTATTGAAGTAGCCCCAAGCAGAGACTGACGAGAATCACTTTCATTGAAAGGGGTTGCCAAGCTTCCAAAAAACTAGGAGTTTCCTGAAATCTCAGCAAACATTTTTTCGCCCAATCTTGATGATACTGGCAGGTAATGATCAGTACACCAATCCCACTTGGCTCACCAAATTTCATTCTTCTAGGTTAAACCGTTCCTTTGCAGTAACCATTTTCATGTTTAGGTTTCACTCTGTTTTCTCCTATATGGATACATGTATTTGGAACTCAAAATCAAGCGCGGTTTGTGCTAGCTCTTTGAAATTTGGCACAATAATATAGTTCCAAGTTCTATCGGTACGGTTGGTGTCCTATTGAAGTAGCCCCAAGCAGAGACTGAGTAGAATCACTTTCATTGAAAGGGGTTGCCAAGCTTCCAAAAAACTACGAGTTTCCTGAAATCTCAGCAAACATTTTTTCACCCAATCTTGATGATACTGGCAGGTAATGATCAGTACACCAATCCCACTTGGCTCACCAAATTTCGTTCTTCTAGGTTAAACCGTTCCTTTGCAGTATCTGTTTACATGTTTAGGTTTCACTCTGTTTTCTCCTATATGGATACATGTAGTTGGAACTCTAAATCAAACACGGTTTGTGCTAGCTCTTTGAAACTTGGCACAATAATATAGTTCCAAGTTCTATCGGTACGGTTGGTGTCCTATTGAAGTAGCCCCAAGCAGAGACTGACGAGAATCACTTTCATTGAAAGGGGTTGCCCAGCTTCCAAAAAACTACGAGTTTCCTGAAATCTCAGCAAACATTTTTTCACCCAATCTTGATGATACTGGCAGGTAATGATCAGTACACCAATCCCACTTGGCTCACCAAATTTCGTTCTTCTAGGTTAAACCGTTCCTTTGCAGTATCCGTTTTCATGTTTAGGTTTCACTCTATTTTCTCCTATATGGATACATGTAGTTGGAACTCTAAATCAAACACGGTTTGTGCTAGCTCTTTGAAACTTGGCACAATAATGTAGTTCCAAGTTCTATCGCTCAGGTTGGTGTCCTATTGAAGTAGCCCCAAGCAGAGACTCACGAGAATGACTTTCATTGAAAGGGTTTGCCAAGCTTCCAAAAAACTACGAGTTTCCGGAAATCTCAGCAAACATTTTTTCACCCAATCTTGATGATACTGGCAGGTAATGATCAGTACACCAATCCCACTTGGCTCACCAAATTTCGTTCTTCTAGGTTAAACCGATCCTTTGCAGTAACCGTTTTCATGTTTAGGTTTCACTCTGTTTTCTCCTATATGGATACATGTAGTTGGAACTCTAAATCAAACACGGTTTGTGCTAGCTCTTTGAAACTTGGCACAATAATGTAGTTCCATGTTCTATCGCTATGGTTGGTGTCCTATTGAAGTAGCCCCAAGCAGAGACTGACGAGAATCACTTTCATTGAAAGGGGTTGCCCAGCTTCCAAAAAACTACGAGTTTCCGGAAATCTCAGCAAACATTTTTTCACCCAATCTTGATGATACTGGCAGGTAATGATCAGTACACCAATCCCACTTGGCTCACCAAATTTCATTCTTCTAGGTTAAACCGTTCCTTTGCAGTAACCATTTTCATGTTTAGGTTTCACTCTGTTTTCTCCTATATGGATACATGTATTTGGAACTCAAAATCAAGCGCGGTTTGTGCTAGCCCTTTGAAATTTGGCACAATAATATAGTTCCAAGTTCTATCGGTACGGTTGGTGTCCTATTGAAGTAGCCCCAAGCAGAGACTGACGAGAATCACTTTCATTGAAAGGGGTTGCCAAGCTTCCAAAAAACTACGAGTTTCCTGAAATCTCAGCAAACATTTTTTCACCCAATCTTGATGATACTGGCAGGTAATGATCAGTACACCAATCCCACTTGGCTCACCAAATTTCGTTCTTCTAGGTTAAACCGTTCCTTTGCAGTATCCGTTTTCATGTTTAGGTTTCACTCTGTTTTCTCCTATATGGATACATGTAGTTGGAACTCTAAATCAAACACGGTTTGTGCTAGCTCTTTGAAACTTGGCACAATAATATAGTTCCAAGTTCTATCGGTACGGTTGGTGTCCTATTGAAGTAGCCCCAAGCAGAGACTGACGAGAATCACTTTCATTGAAAGGGGTTGCCAAGCTTCCAAAAAACTACGAGTTTCCTGAAATCTCAGCAAACATTTTTTCACCCAATCTTGATGATACTGGCAGGTAATGATCAGTACACCAATCCCACTTGGCTCACCAAATTTCGTTCTTCTAGGTTAAACCGTTCCTTTGCAGTATCCGTTTTCATGTTTAGGTTTCACTCTGTTTTCTCCTATATGGATACATGTAGTTGGAACTCTAAATCAAACACGGTTTGTGCTAGCTCTTTGAAACTTGGCACAATAATGTAGTTCCAAGTTCTATCGCTATTGTTGGTGTCCTACTGAAGTAGCCCCAAGCAGAGACTGACGAGAATCACTTTCATTGAAAGGGGTTGCCAAGCTTCCAAAAAACTACGAGTTTCCGGAAATCTCAGCAAACATTTTTTCACCCAATCTTGATGATACTGGCAGGTAATGATCAGTACACCAATCCCACTTGGCTCACCAAATTTCGTTCTTCTAGGTTAAACCTTTCCTTTGCAGTAACCATTTTCATGTTTAGGTTTCACTCTGTTTTCTCCTATATGGATACATGTAGTTGGAACTCTAAATCAAACACGGTTTGTGCTAGCTCTTTGAAACCTGGCACAATAATGTAGTTCCAAGTTCTATCGGTAGGGTTGGTGTCCTATTGAAGTAGCCCCAAGCAGAGACTGAGGAGAATCACTTTCATTGAAAGGGGTTGCCAAGCTTCCAAAAAACTACGAGTTTCCGGAAATCTCAGCAAACATTTTTTCACCCAATCTTGATGATACTGGCAGGTAATGATCAGTACACCAATCCCACTTGGCTCACCAAATTTCGTTCTTCTAGGTTAAACCGTTCCTTTGCAGTAACCATTTTCATGTTTAGGTTTCACTCTGTTTTCTCCTATATGGATACATATATTTGGAACTCAAAATCAAGCGCGGTTTTTGCTAGCTCTTTGAAACTTGGCACAATAATGTAGTTCCAAGTTCTATCGCTATGGTTGGTGTCCTATTGAAGTAGCCCCAAGCAGAGACTGACGAGAATCACTTTCATTGAAAGGGGTTGCCAAGCTTCCAAAAAACTACGAGTTTCCTGAAATCTCAGCTAACAATTTTTCACCCAATCTTGATGATACTGGCAGGTAATGATCAGTACACCAATCCCACTTGGCTCACCAAATTTCGTTCTTCTAGGTTAAACCGTTCCTTTGCAGTAACCGTTTTCATGTTTAGGTTTCACTCTGTCTTCTCCTATATGGATACATGTAGTTGGAACTCTAAATCAAACACGGTTTGTGCTAGCTCTTTGAAACTTGGCACAATAATGTAGTTCCATGTTCTATCGGTACGGTTGGTGTCCTATTGAAGTAGCCCCAAGCAGAGACTGAGGAGAATCACTTTCATTGAAAGGGGTTGCCAAGCTTCCAAAAAACTACTAGTTTCCGGAAATCTCAGCAAACATTTTGTCACCCAAACTTGATGATACTGGCAGGTAATGATCACGACACCAATCCCACTTAGCTCACCAAATTTCGTTCTTCTAGGTTAAACCGTTCCTTTGCAGTAACCGTTTTCATGTTTAGGTTTCACTCTGTTTTCTCCTATATGGATACATGTAGTTGGAACTCAAAATCAAACACGGTTTGTGCTAGCTCTTTGAAACTTGGCACAATAATGTAGTTCCAAGTTCTATCGGTACGGTTGGTGTCCTATTGAAGTAGCCGCAAGCAGAGACTGACGAGAATCACTTTCATTGAGGGGTTGCCAAGCTTCCAAAAAACTAGGAGTTTCCTGAAATCTCAGCAAACATTTTTTCGCCCAATCTTGATGATACTGGCAGGTAATGATGAGTACACCAATCCCACTTGGCTCACCAAATTTCATTCTTCTAGGTTAAACCGTTCCTTTGCAGTAACCATTTTCATGTTTAGGTTTCACTCTGTTTTCTCCTATATGGATACATGTATTTGGAACTCAAAATCAAGCGCGGTTTGTGCTAGCTCTTTGAAATTTGGCACAATAATATAGTTCCAAGTTCTATCGGTACGGTTGGTGTCCTATTGAAGTAGCCCCAATCAGAGACTGACGAGAATCACTTTCATTGAAAGGGGTTGCCCAGCTTCCAAAAAAACTACGAGTTTCCTGAAATCTCAGCAAACATTTTTTCACCCAATCTTTTTGATACTGGCAGGTAATGATCAGTACACCAATCCCACTTGGCTCACCAAATTTCGTTCTTCTAAGTTAAACCATTCCTTTGCAGTAACCGTTTTCATGTTTAGGTTTCACTCTGTTTTCTCCTATATGGATACATGTAGTTGGAACTCAAAATCAAGCACGGTTTGTGCTAGCTCTTTGAAACTTGGCACAATAATGTAGTTCCAAGTTCTATCGCTATGGTTGGTGTCCTATTGAAGTAGCCCCAAGCAGAGACTGACGAGAATCACTTTCATTGAAAGGGGTTGCCAAGCTTCCAAAAAACTACGAGTTTCCGGAAATCTCAGCAAACATTTTTTCACCCAATCTTGATGATACTGGCAGGTAATGATCAGTACACCAATCCCACTTGGCTCACCAAATTTCGTTCTTCTAGGTTAAACCGTTCCTTTGCAGTAACCGTTTTCATGTTTAGGTTTCACTCTGTTTTCTCCTATATGGATACATGTAGTTGGAACTCTAAATCAAACACGGTTTGTGCTAGCTCTTTGAAACTTGGCACAATAATGTAGTTCCAAGTTCTATCGGTACGGTTGGTGTCCTATTGAAGTAGCCCCAAGCAGAGACTGAGGAGAATCACTTTCATTGAAAGGGGTTGCCAAGCTTCCAAAAAACTACGAGTTTCCTGAAATCTCAGCAAACATTTTTTCACCCAATCTTGATGATACTGGCAGGTAATGATCAGTACACCAATCCCACTTGGCTCACCAAATTTCGTTCTTCTAGGTTAAACCGTTCCTTTGCAGTAACCGTTTTCATGTTTAGGTTTCACTCTGTTTTCTCCTATATGGATACATGTATTTGGAACTCTAAATCAAACACGGTTTGTGCTAGCTCTTTGAAACTTGGCACAATAATGTAGTTCCAAGTTCTATCGCTATGGTTGGTGTCCTATTGAAGTAGCCCCAAGCAGAGACTGACGAGAATCACTTTCATTGAAAGGGGTTGCCAAGCTTCCAAAAAACTACGAGTTTCCTGAAATCTCAGCAAACATTTTTTCACCCAATCTTGATGATACTGGCAGGTAATGATCAGTACACCAATCCCACTTGGCTCACCAAATTTCGTTCTTCTAGGTTAAACCGTTCCTTTGCAGTAACCGTTTTCATGTTTAGGTTTCACTCTGTTTTCTCCTATATGGATACATGTAGTTGGAACTCTAAATCAAACACGGTTTGTGCTAGCTCTTTGAAACTTGGCACAATAATGTAGTTCCAAGTTCTATCGGTACGGTTGGTGTCCTATTGAAGTAGCCCCAAGCAGAGACTGAGGAGAATCACTTTCATTGAAAGGGGTTGCCAAGCTTCCAAAAAACTACGAGTTTCCGGAAATCTCAGCAAACATTTTTTCACCCAATCTTGATGATACTGGCAGGTAATGATCAGTACACCAATCCCACTTGGCTCACCAAATTTCGTTCTTCTAGGTTAAACCGTTCCTTTGCAGTAACCGTTTTCATGTTTAGGTTTCACTCTGTTTTCTCCTATATGGATACATGTAGTTGGAACTCTAAATCAAACACGGTTTGTGCTAGCTCTTTGAAACTTGGCACAATAATGTAGTTCCAAGTTCTATCGCTATGGTTGGTGTCCTATTGAAGTAGCCCCAAGCAGAGACTGAGGAGAATCACTTTCATTGAAAGGGGTTGCCAAGCTTCCAAAAAACTACGAGTTTCCGGAAATCTCAGCAAACATTTTTTCACCCAATCTTGATGATACTGGCAGGTAATGATCACGACACCAATCCCACTTGGCTCACCAAATTTCGTTCTTCTAGGTTAAACCGTTCCTTTGCAGTAACCGTTTTCATGTTTAGGTTTCACTCTGTTTTCTCCTATATGGATACATGTAGTTGGAACTCTAAATCAAACACGGTTTGTGCTAGCTCTTTGAAACTTGGCACAATAATGTAGTTCCAAGTTCTATTGGTACGGTTGGTGTCCTATTGAAGTAGCCCCAAGCAGAGACTGAGGAGAATCACTTTCATTGAAAGGGGTTGCCAAGCTTCCAAAAAACTACGAGTTTCCGGAAATCTCAGCAAACATTTTTTCACCCAATCTTGATGATACTGGCAGGTAATGATCAGTACACCAATCCCACTTGGCTCACCAAATTTCGTTCTTCTAGGTTAAACCGTTCCTTTGCAGTAACCGTTTTCATGTTTAGGTTTCACTCTGTTTTCTCCTATATGGATACATGTAGTTGGAACTCTAAATCAAACACGGTTTGTGCTAGCTCTTTGAAACTTGGTACAATAATGTAGTTCCAAGTTCTATCGGTACGTTTGGTGTCCTATTGAAGTAGCCCCAAGCAGAGACTGACGAGAATCACTTTCATTGAAAGGGGTTGCCAAGCTTCCAAAAAACTAGGAGTTTCCTGAAATCTCAGCAAACATTTTTTCGCCCAATCTTGATGATACTGGCAGGTAATGATCAGTACACCAATCCCACTTGGCTCACCAAATTTCATTCTTCTAGGTTAAACCGTTCCTTTGCAGTAACCATTTTCATGTTTAGGTTTCACTCTGTTTTCTCCTATATGGATACATGTATTTGGAACTCAAAATCAAGCGCGGTTTGTGCTAGCTCTTTGAAATTTGGCACAATAATATAGTTCCAAGTTCTATCGGTACGGTTGGTGTCCTATTGAAGTAGCCCCAAGCAGAGACTGACGAGAATCACTTTCATTGAAAGGGGTTGCCAAGCTTCCAAAAAACTACGAGTTTCCTGAAATCTCAGCAAACATTTTTTCACCCAATCTTGATGATACTGGCAGGTAATGATCAGTACACCAATCCCACTTGGCTCACCAAATTTCGTTCTCCTAGGTTAAACCGTTCCTTTGCAGTATCTGTTTACATGTTTAGGTTTCACTCTGTTTTCTCCTATATGGATACATGTAGTTGGAACTCTAAATCAAACACGGTTTGTGCTAGCTCTTTGAAACTTGGCACAATAATATAGTTCCAAGTTCTATCGGTACGGTTGGTGTCCTATTGAAGTAGCCCCAAGCAGAGACTAACGAGAATCACTTTCATTGAAAGGGGTTGCCCAGCTTCCAAAAAACTACGAGTTTCCTGAAATCTCAGCAAACATTTTTTCACCCAATCTTGATGATACTGGCAGGTAATGATCAGTACACCAATCCCACTTGGCTCACCAAATTTCGTTCTTCTAGGTTAAACCGTTCCTTTGCAGTATCCGTTTTCATGTTTAGGTTTCACTCTATTTTCTCCTATATGGATACATGTAGTTGGAACTCTAAATCAAACACGGTTTGTGCTAGCTCTTTGAAACTTGGCACAATAATGTAGTTCCAAGTTCTATCGCTATGGTTGGTGTCCTATTGAAGTAGCCCCAAGCAGAGACTCACGAGAATCACTTTCATTGAAAGGGTTTGCCAAGCTTCCAAAAAACTACGAGTTTCCGGAAATCTCAGCAAACATTTTTTCACCCAATCTTGATGATACTGGCAGGTAATGATCAGTACACCAATCCCACTTGGCTCTCCAAATTTCGTTCTTCTAGGTTAAACCGATCCTTTGCAGTAACCGTTTTCATGTTTAGGTTTCACTCTGTTTTCTCCTATATGGATACATGTAGTTGGAACTCTAAATCAAACACGGTTTGTGCTAGCTCTTTGAAACTTGGCACAATAATGTAGTTCCATGTTCTATCGCTATGGTTGGTGTCCTATTGAAGTAGCCCCAAGCAGAGACTGACGAGAATCACTTTCATTGAAAGGGGTTGCCCAGCTTCCAAAAAACTACGAGTTTCCGGAAATCTCAGCAAACATTTTTTCACCCAATCTTGATGATACTGGCAGGTAATGATCAGTACACCAATCCCACTTGGCTCACCAAATTTCATTCTTCTAGGTTAAACCGTTCCTTTGCAGTAACCATTTTCATGTTTAGGTTTCACTCTGTTTTCTCCTATATGGATACATGTATTTGGAACTCAAAATCAAGCGCGGTTTGTGCTAGCCCTTTGAAATTTGGCACAATAATATAGTTCCAAGTTCTATCGGTACGGTTGGTGTCCTATTGAAGTAGCCCCAAGCAGAGACTGACGAGAATCACTTTCATTGAAAGGGGTTGCCAAGCTTCCAAAAAACTACGAGTTTCCTGAAATCTCAGCAAACATTTTTTCACCCAATCTTGATGATACTGGCAGGTAATGATCAGTACACCAATCCCACTTGGCTCACCAAATTTCGTTCTTCTAGGTTAAACCGTTCCTTTGCAGTATCCGTTTTCATGTTTAGGTTTCACTCTGTTTTCTCCTATATGGATACATGTAGTTGGAACTCTAAATCAAACACGGTTTGTGCTAGCTCTTTGAAACTTGGCACAATAATATAGTTCCAAGTTCTATCGGTACGGTTGGTGTCCTATTGAAGTAGCCCCAAGCAGAGACTGACGAGAATCACTTTCATTGAAAGGGGTTGCCAAGCTTCCAAAAAACTACGAGTTTCCTGAAATCTCAGCAAACATTTTTTCACCCAATCTTGATGATACTGGCAGGTAATGATCAGTACACCAATCCCACTTGGCTCACCAAATTTCGTTCTTCTAGGTTAAACCGTTCCTTTGCAGTATCCGTTTTCATGTTTAGGTTTCACTCTGTTTTCTCCTATATGGATACATGTAGTTGGAACTCTAAATCAAACACGGTTTGTGCTAGCTCTTTGAAACTTGGCACAATAATGTAGTTCCAAGTTCTATCGCTATTGTTGGTGTCCTACTGAAGTAGCCCCAAGCAGAGACTGACGAGAATCACTTTCATTGAAAGGGGTTGCCAAGCTTCCAAAAAACTACGAGTTTCCGGAAATCTCAGCAAACATTTTTTCACCCCAATCTTGATGATCCTGGCAGGTAATGATCAGTACACCAATCCCACTTGGCTCACCAAATTTCGTTCT